>NC_142530.1:16537500-16565000 GCF_964205215.1 Stylophora pistillata
TGCGAGTTATGTGTACAAAATCAGCCATCTTTTCTGCATGTATTACCCGTCAGTTAGTCAGCTGGTTTCTGTTGCTTTGAAATATATACAAACGGTTAAAACAAATTGACTGATTTGGTGTAAAGTACCATAATATATGTAAAAACCTTCACGTTGAATGAGATGGTCGTGCTGAATATGATCTAAACATTGTAAAGATGTTTTCAAATATATTTTGATTGCTACATTTTTTAACGTAAAGGAATTAAGAAACTAGTGAGTTAATACTTAGTATTCATCTCTTTTTCTTGAGTGCAATCACTCTTTTATCCAAAATTGCGCCATAGACTAGGTAATGCACCGATCAACTCGAGGCATCAACATCCCCTCCTCTCCTCCCCTCCCCCCCCCCCCCTCCCCATTCGCTCATTGAGCAACGAAACCATTTGACTATCGTCCGTATCCGGGGAGGATGGCAAATTTGAACCTCACTTTTGGTGGGGTGAGTAATTTGAATCAGAACTGTCAAGTCTTTCCAGCGTAATAAACGTGTGTTATTTTTTGATATGAAATAACTTAAGAGTTCACTTTTACGAGCAGATGGCTCAAAATAAATAAAAGATCTCCAGCATGAGGAAAGTTATGGTCGCGTATCTTTCATTTTAATAAAAAAGGAAGATCAATTCCGGCATTTTGCCGGTGGGGCATTTGAACACATCTTTGACCCCGCGAGGCAGGAATTTGAGCGAGCTATCTTGACAAGTTCAAATGCCCCGAGGTTGCCCGGCGGAGGGATGTTGAAGCTCTGAATTGATGGACGCATAAATTAAATTAATGTTTGACTGATTGATTTTCAGCCAGACACGAATAAACCCGTTGGTAGCACACGTGTGGGCTTTATCAAAACAAGGCTATCAGAGTCAGAGTTTCATAGCCTCATCTCTTCTGCGTTTATCATTATTTTAAACTGATATAACCCAGAGTGGTTTCTTTGCCTTCATCCAAAGCAGAATCACGACATTTCGCATTCCGTTATTTGCGGGTTACCCGGGATGGTTTCTATTTCCATCTACACCTGGCCGTGTCTACTTCTGGCGGCTTTGTCACTTTTTATCCCAATCAGTCGCAGTCTAGGTAAGTAGTAAGTCTAAAACGCAAGCAGAAGAGCTCAGTCAAGGTAGCAAATATTGGACACCGAAGAAAAATGGTAAAAAACAATTATTCTAAAACACATAATTATCTCACATATTATATTGGTGACTCGGAAAATGTAATCACAGATATTCTTGTACGACCTGCGTTTGTTTTTCGAGTTGAAATTTGACTGAAGCCGTTTTCCTACGAGAGACACATCCAAGTAAAGTAGGGTTAGAGTTAAGATCAATCAGATTAACATTTTTTCTCGGGATGGGCTCGGTTGTATTATTCGGTTTGACCGATTGCTTATCGATTGGGAAAGAGAACCGATGTTGGCACAGGGAACGAAGATTCACATCGATTGGTAGCTCAAATGAAGCAAACTTTAGCAATCCAGACTAGCAAAGGATCATACAACGATGTAAGTTAGTTAGTTGTTGAGGTAATGAAAATATCTGCAATCGTTGAATTTCGAAGCCGCAATCAGAAAAGGTGATGAAAACGGTAATGAAAACGTAATCTGTACGGTTAATATGCTCTAGCTCAGTTTTTTGTTGTTTACGGTGCAGCCAAACGCGTTATTCATCTGGTAGTGCCCGAGTGATACGGGCAGTGTTCATTCGGAATCATACTATTTAATCCATCAAACGGACAGAAAAAAAACATATTGACGATACTAATGAAAAATAGCGAAACAATCTGTTGTATGTGAAGGTGTAGTCTGATCGTCCGGGTGAGTGTAGTCCTGAGAAGGACTGTTGTCGGTGGTAGTGACTGACGTTTCGACAACCTGTGCGGAAGTCATCATCAGAGTCAAGTGAATGATTGTTGTCAGTTCAATTGTTTGACTCTGATGATGACTTCCGCACAGGTTGTCGAAACGTCAGTCACTACCACCGACAACAGTCCTTCTCAGGACTACACTCACCCGGACGATCAGACTACACCTTCACATGTTACCCCCCGGGTTCAAGCCATTTATTGCAATCTGTTGTATGTAGCTGGCATGTAAAATATCGACTGTGTGGCTGTGATTTGTGGAAAGTAAGATAGTATTTTTTCTTGATTTTGGTGCGTAACCTGTTGTTGTTATCAAGTCAGTGGCTTTCTAAGATGCCATCGGAACTACAAAATGTTCAATAAGTGGGTTTTCCTGAGTTTGATATGGATGAAAGTGAATTACAACCATTGCATGTAGTACTTGATCTGTTCTTCAAGTCAGATACTTTACTCAGAGCCCAATTTTATGAAATAGTAGAAAAAAAAACAATTTTTGTTGAAAAAGAATTTGTCCAAGCAATGTTTAATATCCAAATGGTAATAGTTATCTTTATTTCTACTCTCTTGACTTATGAACTAACTGTATAATTATGCACAATATTTAGCAATAAATGTGGGAAGTTGAACTCAAGGTCTGATGGTTAATTCTCCCCTCTAACTCCAACACATTTCCTTTATAATTATGGTTAGGAGGATGAAGTGTTACATCAAGATAAGAATTTAAACTTGATAGGTGTGAGTATTCTCATTAACCATTTGCAAGGTTATGTAAAGAAGCCATAAGGAGAAGTTACATGTTAATCACTCCTAGGGATTAAAGGCTTAAAATTACAGATAGAATTATTCATTAAAGCTTTTTGCTACATGTAATAAATATATCTTATTAACCAAGTTCGAGGGCCGTACTGGGAGAATATTGGCCTAAAGTCTTGACAGTACGGACCGAGCGCAGTGAGGTCTGTACAAAAAAGACCAAGGGCCAATATTCTTCCAGTACGGTCCCAAGCAAGCTTGGTTAATAAGAGATTTATTATACGACTGAAGTTCAAAGGGAAACAAAGGGTATCATTCGGGACCATTCAGGATCATTCGGGACAGTGCCCGGTCCAATACTGAGAGAATATTGACCGGCAATAGAGCATTTTGATTGGTTGATTTTAGTTATTGGCCCTCTGACTGCCTGAGTCGTATAATAATAGTTTTTAGTATAATTTCAGAGCCGAGCAAAGAGTTTCCAGCAGTCTGATTGGTCAAGCGGTTCCTCATATGATGCTATATAAACCACTCCACGTGGTTTGTATAAAATGTTAAAAGAAAATGCTAATAAATGTTACTAAAATCTAAAATGTTATGATTTTAGAAATTTCTCTGTTGTTCAGCTCTGAAATGATATTAAAACAATTATTCACCTCAGGTTCGGTGAATTTTGTCGAATAATCCCCTCGACTTCGTCTCAGGGATTATTCAACGATATTCACCCCGCCTTCGACGAATAATTGTTAAATACAATTTTCAACATGTTGATCTGGATAGTAACCTGGGCTGGGTTGTTCAAAGCTGGGCTAAGATAACCAAGGGTTAGTGTGAGATCTGATTTAAGATCTGAAAGCTTTTTAAAAGAAAATCCAGCACAGTTATTTTTGTCTACAATCTGATGATAGTATATCCTTCAAAGAATAGAGAAAATTCTCTGAGAAAAGCTTTTGAACAAAGGGATCAAGATTCCCAAATTAAAATTTAACCCTGGGTTAGTGCTAATCAGCCTTTGAACAACTGGGCCCTGAGCTACAGTTGGATTTATGATGTTTGATACTCAAAAAATGGTCAGCATAAGGGGTATACTGCAGACAGAAAGAATACAAAATCCACTTCACTTTTTAGAATTATAATAGAGACAGGGCTAGGGCTAGAAATAACTTTCTTTCTCTCACACTCCTGACAACAAGTGTTGATTCCTGTATTTTTGTCCTGTGAAGAATGTGTGGCACCCCTTGGAATGGAGAGTCGCCGCATCAAGGATGCTCAAATCACTGCATCTTCAGAATGGGATGGAAATCATGCAGCAATCCAAGGAAGATTGAACTTTAAGGCTGGTAGAGGCAAACAAGGAGGATGGTCAGCTCGCTGGAACAATAGAAATCAATGGATCCAGGTGGCTCTTGGCAGTTACACCAAATTAACAAGTATAGCAACACAGGGAAGGAATGCTCACAACCAGTGGGTAACGGCATACAAGCTGCAGTACAGTGATGATGGAGTTAACTTCTACTACTATAAATCACCAGGACAGAGCTCTCCCATGGTATTATTAAGCCCACAAGAGTGCACACTAAATTCAAAGCTTTACTGTTTTGTTTTCCATGATCTTTACATGTATATCTCTTACTAAACTAGCTCAAGGTCTATACTGTAAGTATTTAGGTTCATAGTTTATGACCCAAGGGCAAAGCTGACACCTACTGCCATGATCAGGTACAGGCCTCCCAGTTAGCTCAATGAATAGAGCGCTGAACTGCTGTGTGGGAGGTCGAGGGTTTGAGCCCCAGCCGGACCAACACTCAAGGTCTTAAAATAATTGAGAAGAATATGCTGCCTTACTATAATATCAAGAAACGGTTAATAGATATTCTAGTCTTCTTGGATAGGGACAAATAAATGGAGATCCAGTCTCCTGCAGGGTTAGGGGTGGCAGACATTGATTTCCCACGCACAAGATTACTGTGTGATGGATGTCCTCCCCTGTGGTGGGATAGGTGGGTTACTGGGCCCACAGTGATTGGCTAAAGCTGTTGCGGTGTCCCTGCCTGTCGGCAAATCTTGTAAATAAAAAAAAAAAATAATAATAATAAAAGAAAGGCCATAATTCTGAGCAGAATAACAAGATTCTGTTTCTTTCAGTACTAACTGAGGAGGCAACTCAAGTAAAATATTTATTATAACTCTGGATTCAAATGGGGGGGGGATTGGGGACCAGGGGGGGTTGGGAAGACTTCAATTCAAACAAACTTTTAAATTGAGAGGGTCATCAGTTGGGTAAAATACAGTCCACTTAATTGACTCATCATAGCTGATCATGTATTCAGCAATATATATATTAAATAAATTTCCCTGTTAGGGAAAGTGCAAACCTCAGTTTTTAATAATTTTAACTACATTCTTATTACATTTTCTAATTTTTCATAGATTCTAAAATATTAAATCATTTGCCAATCTTCTCACTTTGTCTTTTGCACAGTAGAAACATGTTTCTAATTAAGTTCGTTTTTTATGTGACAGATATTAAAGGGAAATAGAGACAGGGACAGTGTTGTTTATCACAAGCTGAACCCACCCATCAATGCTCGTTATATCAGACTCCGACCAACAGCTTGGTATCGTCATATATCACTAAGGATGGAGCTTTACGGTTGCCAAGGTATGAAAAATGTTAAGAGTATTAAATTTAAGATTTTCAAAACACATACTCACTTTTCACATCTAACCAAGTGTAAAAATATGTTGTAAGAAAACTTAGACATGTTTATTTCAAAATGTTGATTGAACATGTGAAATAGGGTTTTTGATTCATTTTCCTTTCCCATTTGAAGTAACAGTTGTTTTCTTTTTGACCCTTACTACTTTTCTTCTTTAGAACAAACAAAAATCATATTGTATTAAGTGAACATTTCTTTCTTGGGCTGCATTTTACTCTCAAGTGCCCAAGACAACTAAAGGAAATGGTGCTTTATTGGAATTCAACTCATTTATCATTTACATGTATTTAAATCATTTTGTAAATTTATGTTACTTCTTCAAGAATTGTTTGGTGTTGCTTTCTTAAATGATCATCTTCATGAATGCATTCTAGTCACCTTGTTTTTTTTCGTCTTTGGCTATATGCAGAGTGTTCAGAACCCCTTGGAATGGAAGGTTGGCAAATCAAAGATGCTCAAATCACTGCATCTTCAGAATGGGATAGAAATCATGCAGCAATCCAGGGAAGATTGAATTTTAAGGCTGGTGGAGGCAAACAAGGAGGATGGTCAGCTCGCCAGAATAATGGAAATCAATGGATCCAAGTGGCTCTTGGCAGTTACACCAAATTAACAAGTATAGCGACACAGGGAAGGAATGCTCACAACCAGTGGGTGACAGCATATAAACTGCAGTACAGTGATGATGGAGTGAACTTCTACTACTATAAATCACCAGGACAGAGCTCTCCCATGGTATTATCAAGTCCACACAAGTGCACACTTAATTTAAAGCCTTATTGTTTTTGTTTTCCATGATCTTTACATGTATATCTCTTACTAAACTAGTTCAAGGTCTATACTGAAAGTATTTAGGCTTATGGTGTACAACCCAAGGGCAAAGCTGACATACATATGAAATGCATAATCAGGCACAGGCAGTCACTAATCCCAAGTGGTAAAACAAGACTCTGTTTCTTTCAGTACTATCTGAGGAAACAAGTTAAGTAAGATATTTATTATAACTCTGGATTCAAAGGGGGGGGGAGGGGGAGGGGAGAGACTTTAATTCAAACAAACTTTTAAATTGAGAGTTTTTTATTTTAACTACATCATTACTACATTTTCTAAGTTTTCATAGATTCTTACATATTAAATCATTTTCCAATCTTCTCACTTTGTCGTTTGCATAGTAGAAACATGTTTCTAATTAAGTCCATTTTCTGCATTAAGTTCATTTTGTATGTGACAGATATTGAAGGGAAATAGAGACAGGGACAGTGTTGTTTATCACAAGCTGAACCCACCAATCCAAGCTCGTTATATCAGACTCCGACCAACAGCATGGTATCGTCATATATCACTAAGGATGGAGCTTTACGGTTGCCAAGGTATGAAAAATGTTAAAGAGATGAAAATTGACCATTTTATTTTGGGCTAATTTGTTTTACAGAATGTCGAATTGGGTCAAGTTAAAACCCTTTTGTTGAGATTACACTGAGGACAGTTTTCTTTTTCTCTGAACCTGGCCTGTAGGCACGGAACCTGGCAGAATTGTTCACCTAGATCCTTTGAAGAGAACAGATCTCTCAAAAGTCTTCCAAGGAGTGTTTGGAGCAGATCTCAAATATTCCTGCAGGATTGAAGTTTGCCCTGTGGGTTCACACAAATCACACCTTTTTTTCCCTCTCTGACCCACTTGCAATGCTCTGATGCAGAGAAATTATAACCACCAGCATGGTCTGCATGAGTGCTACTGAGTCTATAATTTACGCATTGATTCCCCATCATTTCTGTATAAAAATTATGTTTTCGTAAGAATTGAGTAAGGCAGTCTGTTATTATTTGTTTGACATTTTGCCATGTGAGATTTTCACATTGAGCCTTTAATTGACATCACTCCCTCTGAGTGCGGTAATCAACTTCTGGAACTTGGTCAAATAAAGACAGATGGGAAATCACAAATTTAATGGTTCAAAAAAAGATACTTCTGGTGCTTGGATCTAGGGAAGGTTAGGAGAAGGAGACACACTGAAAACAAAAATTAAAGAAAATGATACACAAAATATTTTGATCTCACTGAGGGGTACTTTAATTAAAGACTATTAAATTTCAAGATTTTTGAAACATGTACTTACTTTTCGCATCTAACTGAGTGTAAAAACGTATTGCAAGAAAACTTAGACATGTTTATATTAAAATGTCAATTGAAAATGTGAACCAGATTTTTTTGATTTATTTTTCTTTCTCATGTGAAGAAACATTTTTAGGTTTTTTTTTTTACACTCAAGTCACATTTATTCTTGGGAACGACCTACATCTCCATATCAGGCTCTCGACATCAGAGGCTGTTATAAGGCTAGCCTCAATTTATGATTCTTTTAAGGATGCATTTAATTTGTTTTTTGCACTTTTGTTTACAATAATTTTTTTAACATTTTTAATTTGTTGGGTGCATTTTAATCTAAGTACCCAAGACAATAAATAGAAATGGTGCTATTAGAACTGAATTTGTTTATTTATTTATTATTTCCATGTATTTAAATTTTTTTTTAATTTATCTTACTTCGTCAAGAATTTTAGGTTCTTTTTCTTAGTCAATCATCTTCATTAATGCATTCTTGTCATCTTGTTTTTTTTCCTCTTTGGCTATGTGCAGGGTGTTCAGGACCTCTTGGAATGGAAAGTGGCCGCATTCAAGATGCTCAAATCACTGCATCGTCAGAATGGGATAGAAATCATGCAGCAATCCAGGGAAGATTGAACTTTAAGGCTGGTGGAGGCAAACAAGGAGGATGGTCAGCTCGCCAGAATAATGGAAATCAATGGATTCAAGTGGCTCTTGGCAGTAACACCAGATTAACAAGTATAGCGACACAGGGAAGGAATGCTCACAACCAGTGGGTAACGGCATACAAGCTGCAGTACAGTGATGATGGAGTGAACTTCTACTACTATAAATCACCAGGACAGAGCTCTCCCATGGTATTATCAAGCCCACAAAAGTGCACACTCAATTTAAAGCTTTATTATTTTTGTTTTCAATGATCTTTACATGTATATCTCTTACTAAACTAGTTCAAGGTCTATACTGAAAGTATTTAGGCTTATGGTGTACAACCCAAGGGCAAAGCTGACATACATATGCAATGCATAATCAGGCAGTCAGGCAGTCACTAATCCCAAGTGGAAAAACAAGACTCTGTTTCTTTCAGTACTAACTGAGGAAACGAGTTAAGTATGATATTTATTATAAGTCTGGATTCAAATGGGGGGTTGGGGACTTCAATTCAAACAAATTTTTGAATTGAGAGTTTTTGATTTTAACTACATTATTACTACATTTTATAAGTTTTCATTTATTCTAACATATTAAATCATTTGCCAATTTTGTCACTATGTCTTTTGCACACTGTGGAAACATATCTAATTAAGTTCATTTTGTATGTGACAGATATTGAAGGGAAATAGAGACAGGGACAGCGTTGTTTATCACAACCTGAACCCACCAATCCAAGCTCGTTATATCAGACTCCGACCCACAGCATGGTATCGTCATATATCACTAAGGATGGAGGTTTATGGTTGCCAAGGTGTGAAAAATGTTAAGAATGCTGAGATTCAAGATTTTTGAAACACGTTCTTACTTCTGCATCTTACCGAGTGTATAGCTATGTCAACTGTAAGAAAACTTAGACATGTTTATTTGAAAATCATGGTAATTGAACATGTGAAATAGGGCTTTTGATTCATTTTTCTTTCCCACGAGAAAGAAGTTAGTTCTTTTTTGACACCAGATTAGGCTCTCAGCATCACTCAGGGAGACAGATTTTGAGGCTAACCTTACAACAATGATTCTTTTAAGGATACATTTGATTTGTGGTTTTCACTTTTATTTGAAATGTCATTTATTTTAAATCACATTTTATAATTATTGTCTCAAATTTTTTATTTTGTGGGATTATTTTACTGTAAAGTGCCTAGGAGACAATCATTGGAAATGGTGCTATTTGAATAAAGTTCTTTATCTTTATCATTTCTATGTATTTAATTATTTTTTACGATATATTTTACCTTCTCAAGAATTCTTAAGTTCTCTTTCTTAGACAAACATGTTCATGAATGCATTCTTGTCATCTTGCTTTTGTATTTTTCCTCCTTCACTATGTGCAGAGTGTTCAGGACCCCTTGGAATGGAAAGTCGGCACATTCAAGATGCTCAAATCACTGCATCTTCAGAATGGGATAGAAATCATGCAGCAATCCAGGGAAGATTGAACTTTAAGGCTGGTGGAGGCAAACAAGGAGGATGGTCAGCTCGCCAGAATAATGGAAATCAATGGATCCAAGTGGCTCTTGGCAGTTACACCAAATTAACAAGTATAGCAACACAGGGAAGGAATGCTCATAACCAGTGGGTGACAGCATACAAGCTGCAGTACAGTGATGATGGAGTGAACTTCTACTACTATAAATCACCAGGACAGAGCTCTCCCACGGTATTATCAAGCCCACAAAAGTTCACGCTTAATTTAAAGCTTTATTGTTTTTGTTTTCAATGATCTTTACATGTATATCTTTTACTAAACTAGCTCAGGGTCTATGCTGTAAGTATTTAGGGTGATGGTTTATGACCCAAGGGCAAAGCTGACACGTTCAAGCTACAATCAGGTACAGGCCATAATCCTGAGCAGAAAAACAAGACTCTGTTTCTTTCAGTACTAACTGAGGAAACAAGTTAAGTAAGATATTACTTTTAAGTCTGGATTCAAATGGGTGGTGGGGGGGGGGGGGGGAGACTTGAATTCAAACAAACTTTTAAATTGAGAGGGTCATCAGTTGGGTAAAATACAGCCCACTTAATGGACTCATCATCGCTTGATCATGTATTCAACGAGATATATATATAATTTAATAAATTGCCCTGTTACGGAATGTGCAAACCTCAGTTTTTGATAATTTTAACTACGTTATTACTACATTTTCTTATTTTTCATAGGTTCTAAAATATTCAATCATTTGCCAATCTTCTCACTTTTGTCTTTTGCACAGTAGAAACATGTTTCTAATTAAGTTCGTTTTTTATGTGACAGATATTGAAGGGAAATAGAGACAGGGACAGCGTTGTTTATCACAAGCTGAACCCACCAATCCAAGCTCGTTATATCAGACTCCGACCAACAGCATGGTATCGTCATATATCACTAAGGATGGAGGTTTATGGTTGCCAAGGTGTGAAAAATGTTAAGAATGCTGAGATTCAAGATTTTTGAAACACGTTCTTACTTCTGCATCTTACTGAGTGTGTAGACATGTTGTAAGAAAACTTAGACATGTTTATTTGAAAATCATGGTAATTGAACATGTGAAATAGGGCTTTTGATTCATTTTTCTTTCCCACGAGAAAGAAGTTAGTTCTTTTTTGACACCAGATTAGGCTCTCAGCATCACTCAGGGAGACAGATTTTGAGGCTAACCTTACAACAATGATTCTTTTAAGGATACATTTGATTTGTGGTTTTCACTTTTATTTGAAATGTCATTTTATTTTAAATCACATTTTATAATTATTGTCTCAAATTTTTTTATTTTGTGGGATTATTTTACTGTAAAGTGCCTAGGAGACAATCATTGGAAATGGTACTATTTGAATAAAGTTCTTTATATATTTTATCATTTCCATGTATTTAATTATTTTTTACGATATATTTTACCTTCTCAAGAATTCTTAAGTTCTCTTTCTTAGACAAACATGTTCATGAATGCATTCTTGTCATCTTGCTTTTGTATTTTTCCTCCTTCACTATGTGCAGAGTGTTCAGGACCCCTTGGAATGGAAAGTCGGCACATTCAAGATGCTCAAATCACTGCATCTTCAGAATGGGATAGAAATCATGCAGCAATCCAGGGAAGATTGAACTTTAAGGCTGGTGGAGGCAAACAAGGAGGATGGTCAGCTCGCCAGAATAATGGAAATCAATGGATCCAAGTGGCTCTTGGCAGTTACACCAAATTAACAAGTATAGCAACACAGGGAAGGAATGCTCATAACCAGTGGGTGACAGCATACAAGCTGCAGTACAGTGATGATGGAGTGAACTTCTACTACTATAAATCACCAGGACAGAGCTCTCCCACGGTATTATCAAGCCCACAAAAGTGCACGCTTAATTTAAAGCTTTATTGTTTTTGTTTTCAATGATCTTTACATGTATATCTTTTACTAAACTAGCTCAGGGTCTATGCTGTAAGTATTTAGGGTGATGGTTTATGACCCAAGGGCAAAGCTGACACGTTCAAGCTACAATCAGGTACAGGCCATAATCCTGAGCAGAAAAACAAGACTCTGTTTCTTTCAGTACTAACTGAGGAAACAAGTTAAGTAAGATATTACTTTTAAGTCTGGATTCAAATGGGTGGTGGGGGGGGGGGGGAGACTTGAATTCAAACAAACTTTTAAATTGAGAGGGTCATCAGTTGGGTAAAATACAGCCCACTTAATGGACTCATCATCGCTTGATCATGTATTCAACGAGATATATATATAATTTAATAAATTGCCCTGTTACGGAATGTGCAAACCTCAGTTTTTGATAATTTTAACTACGTTATTACTACATTTTCTTATTTTTCATAGGTTCTAAAATATTCAATCATTTGCCAATCTTCTCACTTTTGTCTTTTGCACAGTAGAAACATGTTTCTAATTAAGTTCGTTTTTTATGTGACAGATATTGAAGGGAAATAGAGACAGGGACAGCGTTGTTTATCACAAGCTGAACCCACCAATCCAAGCTCGTTATATCAGACTCCGACCAACAGCATGGTATCGTCATATATCACTAAGGATGGAGGTTTATGGTTGCCAAGGTGTGAAAAATGTTAAGAATGCTGAGATTCAAGATTTTTGAAACACGTTCTTACTTCTGCATCTTACTGAGTGTGTAGACATGTTGTAAGAAAACTTAGACATGTTTATTTGAAAATCATGGTAATTGAACATGTGAAATAGGGCTTTTGATTCATTTTTCTTTCCCACGAGAAAGAAGTTAGTTCTTTTTTGACACCAGATTAGGCTCTCAGCATCACTCAGGGAGACAGATTTTGAGGCTAACCTTATAACAATGATTCTTTTAAGGATACATTAGATTTGTGGTTTTCACTTTTATTTGAAATGTCATTTTATTTTAAATCACATTTTATAATTATTGTCTCAAATTTTTTATTTTTTGGGATTATTTTACTGTAAAGTGCCTAGGAGACAATCATTGGAAATGGTGCTATTTGAATAAAGTTCTTTATATATTTTATCATTTCCTTGTATTTAATTATTTTTTACGATATATTTTACCTTCTCAAGAATTCTTAAGTTCTCTTTCTTAGACAAGCATGTTCATGAATGCATTCTTGTCATCTTGCTTTTGTATTTTTCCTCCTTCACTATGTACAGAGTGTTCAGGACCCCTTGGAATGGAAAGTCGGCACATTCAAGATGCTCAAATCACTGCATCTTCAGAATGGGATGGAAATCATGCAGCAATCCAGGGAAGATTGAACTTTAAGGCTGGTGGAGGCAAACAAGGAGGATGGTCAGCTCGCCAGAATAATGGAAATCAATGGATCCAAGTGGCTCTTGGCAGTTACACCAAATTAACAAGTATAGCAACACAAGGAAGGAATGCTCACAACCAGTGGGTAACAGCATACAAGCTGCAGTACAGTAAAGATGGGGTGAACTTCTACTACTATAAAGTTCCAGGACAGAGTTCACCTAAGGTAAAATGTATAATTGGTAATTGAGTTCAAACCTAAAAAATATATATAACGAGAGCCTGGGAACTGCTGCCTAACTTATAGCAGGGGACTGGTGTCATGTAAAATGGCGAGTATCTTCGACACATTTGGAGGAAGCTAATTCCCCCGCCAGTCACTGCATTATTGTTTCCTTCATGATTTACATACTAACTGCCTGTTGTCAGGCCAACAAGTTACATCTGGATAAGATTTCAGTTCTACAGAAACGGGCCTTGCGCTTTATATACCTAGGTAATAGAAATGATCATGCAATCGATATTCCGTAAGTTATTAATGCTAGTGTCACACCTTCATCGCTCCCTTCTTAAACACCGTTGTTTATTCTAGTGCAGGCTGTTAGCAATGGCAAGGAATAATTGAACATATTGCACATGTTTACTTACACTTTTAGTATTCACTCCTACAATCCACAGTCTTCTACCGCCAATAGCTTCATTGCATAGAAAAATCGGGACTCGAGTTGCAAAACAAAGCTACTTCAAGAATTGGCGCATTCCCTTCCCTCTCCCCCCTCTTCGGCAGAGACAGAATCAGGCTTTTTAGTGAAAACTCAGCACTATACTGACTTATGTCATGAACTCTTTAAAGAAGAAAATTCCCATATCAACAAATCACAAATCGTTTCAAAAATTAAAATTAAAGTGAGTAAAATTAAAGGAAGTAAATTAAAATTAAAGTAAGTAATAAACGATATTCCGTTGGGAGTGGTTGCGCTTGGTTCTAGCTAGGAGGAAGACAATAGAAACAGGTCGTTGGAACTTAGTAAAGGGTGACCACGACCGCTAAATAGAGGTGACCGCTAAATAGAGGTGACCGCTAAATAGGGGTAAAAGTTTTAAGTGTTTTGGGGAAACAACTTCGGAACTTTGACGACTGACCGCTTGATACAGCGGTACCTCTTTATTACAGGTTCGACTGTAATAATCTCTCTGTATGTCAGAAAGTAATGATTCGTAACTTGAAAGTAATAATTCGTTATTTGTTGTTTTTGCATGTAATTTACTTTGAATGTCAAATCACGAAACTATCGATAAAGTTTGGTGGTGGTGTTAATGAAGGATCATTCATAATCTAACAGGAGTGGCATTATTGTGGCAACTGACCACTTAAGTCTATGTCTTTGTAGGTTTTCAAAGGAAATAAAAACAGGGACAGCATTGTTTATCACAAATTAAACCCACCCATCAAAGCTCGCTACATCAAACTCAGACCAACAGCATGGTATGGTCACATATCACTAAGGATGGAGTTGTATGGTTGCTCAGCAGGTACGATTGTTGTCTTACATGCACTCATTTGGCACTGAAAATTGGGAAAGTTTTGTATGTTTATACTATTATACTGGTATATTTGTATTTTTACTAAAAGCTTCCGGAATAAATGTCCTCTGCGACGATAAAAATATGACCATTGTCATCCCAAAGTTCCTTATCCGTGGTCTTGATCCAAAGAATCTTCGACTCCTGGACACCAAATGTAAAGGGAAAGAAGGACGGACCCACCTTACCGTTACAACACCATTGACCGGCTGTAAAACAACCAGCAGGTATACACCTACAGCTATCATCTACTCCAACACACTGGAAATACCCGCGGCCGCTAACAGTGCCGTGACACGCGTGCGTGACATAAAAGTGCAGTTTAGCTGTTATTATTCCACTCATGGTGTAGTTTCATCGCTTGGCTGGAAACCAATAAACACTACGCTTGAATTCCATGATATGGCAGCCAAAGGGAACTTGAAACTGTCGTTGAGAATGTTTCACAGCAAGAGATTCGTGAAACCTTACCTGAAAAATGATTTTCCTGTTGCTGTGAGGCTGCATCGACGATTGTTCTTTGAGGTATCTACGGCAACAAATGACAAAAAGCTGTCAATCAGAGCGGATCAATGTTATGCCACGCCTACCCAGGATCAAAAGAACTCTCTGAAATATGAGTTTATAAAGAAAGGGTATGTCTATTGGTGATTGTTGGGAACTCTCAATTTCTACTCACTTTGAAAAATCATACATTTTCTTTTATTTTATTCAGCGATCACTTGAAAAGTAAATAACTATTAGTTAGTGATATGCAAGTAAAGTTAGATACACTCAGCTATCTTGATTTCAGTTGTAGTCAGCAATGCAAATTTAAAACTTTGTTAAGAACTCTCGTAGGTGTAATTTCACCTTCATAAAAAACATTTCTTCTCTTTAGCTGCCCAAGTGACGTAACAGTGAAATATCATTCAGCACCTTCTTCGAATGCTCAGCGGTTTAGCGTGGAAGCCTTCAAGTTCATCGCTGCTCATCCCTTTGTTTTCGTCCACTGCCATGTGACTGTATGCAGTGCAACCGACCCACGCTCCAAATGCTCAATGAAATGTCCCTTAAGTGGCCGAGGAAAACGTGAACTGAGTGATAGCGTGACTTATGACGTGCACTCTTTAGTCCAGGGCCCCCTGCACCTGGCGCACGAGAAACGAAAGGAGAACCACGGGACAATTCTAGATGAGACTGGTGCGTAGATAAGCTGTTTCCGGGGATACATATTAGGGATAAATAAGGAGGATAAATTCTGCCCCCTGCCCCCAGTACTCACTGGATCCCTCCTAAAAGGTCCCTCGAGTTTTTCTAGATTATATCTTTTCCCAAAATGATTTACCCTTCTTTGTTTGTACAATTGGTCTCTTTTTGTGACTTAAATACAAAGTAATTGTTACGACAGCTTAAACCAGGATGTTGAGGCATGACGCTATGCAAGTGAGAATTTTTCCAACTTCGCCATGACATTTCTTTCTCAGTGAGTCTTTATTTCCCTCTTTCTGTTACGTCCTTAGGTTCCCAGTCCAGACTTTCTGGAGGCTCCGTCCGCTGACAGTCATCAAAAGTAGCTTCAGACTCATTTACACTTGGACTTGACCTGGACTTGAATCACTGAAGGATGTTTGAGCTGGATATTCGTGTACAAGGTGTTTCACAAGTTCGTGTCCGTTTCTCTACAAGCCTATCTCACTTATTTTCGAATTCTGGAAGCCGTATTTCTAAGAACAATTACTCGGTTTTACTTACTTTTACGAAGTTGGAAAGTCATTCAAAAGTTGAGAAAATCACAGATTTAAAATCATACTCCTGCATCAGACTTGGCCAACCAACCAATAAAATGCTTAAAAGCACTCGCTTTTCACTTAAAGGTTTTTTCTTTTCTTAAATTTTACCTCGGTGTCGACCTGCAGAAAATTAGAAAGAAGTTTTCTTTTCATTTTTTATCTGAAATATCTTTTTCATCTCAAGGTATCTAGTTTAGAAGAAATGTTTTAATCCTTATCCTCTTATCTCTTGTGCATCTCCAGCTCAAGCTTACCTTTTATTTTTTAGAAGCTGAATGATCTCAAAAACTAAACTTTTGACGACAAAGATATACGAAATAACGACAACAACAAACAAACATAACAAATAACTTAGAAACAGTTTTGATAGTTCAGTTCGGTTTTTGAGATTACTCGCTGATCTAACCCACACCGGACTGTCAAAAAGATATGATTTATGTAAGGTTGCTTGCGCTTATATTATTTTACATTTTGTATGACGGGATGAGAAAACTGGCTCTTCAACCAGCTGTTAGACCAAAAGGGGTTGTGACTGAAGGGATTTTAAACCTCTTTTATTAACTCGTGTATTTTTTAGTTCGTCTTTAGAGGAGCTAATACTTTCTTAACGTAGAAAGGCATTTGAAATGGAAGAAGAGCGCTAAAACTAGTTTGGTGAGTTCTACAAACACCTTAACTTGTAGCTCATTTCTTGGAGACGAAGATGGTTTAAGGTTGGCCATATTAAGAAGCTTTGCAGGTGATCAAGTTGAAAATTGACTGCGATAAGCTTTGAAGTATTTGGGATCAATTCGAGGTTTTAGGATTTTCTGTGGTGATGAAGACTTATTGGGGAACATCAGCTGGTTGACAGAACTTCTTATCTCGAATTCAATATTTTAGTTTATAGAACTGGTGAAGGGAAATGATGTGGGTGTCGACTTTAACCAGAAAACAAACGTACTACGCTTACATACCCGATTAACTGGCTGTTACGAGAGCATAACTTTGTCCTTAGTGGATAAAGTGTTTCCATCTTGGAAACTTTCTACTCGAGACATTCCTGTTATGGTTTTCAGTTGATACTCAGGTATCCTGCCGGTGTGCTGTTGCTTAAAAAAAAAATAAATCGAAGAAACAGAATTTTTCTCTCATTTATTAGATCTTAGCGGATGTGATCCTGCTAGCTTTAAGTTCGGCAATCATCGGCCTCAGTTTCTCATTTGCTTATGAACTTTCCTCTTTCTTACAGGGAGGAGGAATTAGGCACCTTAACATGTCTTATATGTTTCATAACTTAGATATATCAATGCTTCAATTCATATTTCAATTTATATTTTCAATTTTGTCGTACTCTATTCTTCCAAAATCCACTGTCCTCAACCGATTTTCCTCGATCTGCAATCACGCTCCAAGAGACGTAGTTTTAACCTGAGAAATGAAACAATGGTCATTTGATTTGAAGTCGGAAGTAATATTGCAGCACGATCCTGTTCGTTTGCAGCCAAGGCAGCTGTTTCAGATTCGGAAGCAATTAACAGAGACAACGACAAGGAAAAAGTGACGATTCAAACTCCAGCGTGGACTAAAAACATTACCGACAACGAAGAAAACTTTTTTATTAATTGTTTTGTTGAAAATGTTTTCAGAGTATTTTTTGCCTCGGGGATTGGATTAAGATTAAGAGATCAACTGCTTCGTATGATGTGTTTTGTCTTTACTCCATATCATGGATTGCGTTGCAATGAAGATAGCTTCCGACAGAGGTGGTTCTGCATTGTGTGAAAACCAAGTCGTCATCAAATGCAAATATCTGTAGACTCCAGGTATAAATTTACTGAGCTACTCTGTCAACTTTTCTCCAATCTTTACACCACTCATATTTATTTGCCTTGTTACGGGTTTTGCCGCTGTTAAGTCCAATATTAACCAACACAGCGAAATTTAATGACTGTAAAATCCTTATAACATCATCGATTTGAAAACGTTCTTCTGAAAACCTATTTCTGCCCGAAAAGCCACACGGGACAAAGCCACCGCCAGGCAGTTCCCGGATGGGCACAACCGCCTTTTTTTGTCAGTGGGCCCTGGGACCCACTCGGTCAGCTTAGTTTCTCAGGCCCGTTCGGTTGAGAGCTCGTGTGTTGCGTTTTTTAGTTTCGGTAGGTTTCACTTTCTTACCTCAGTTTGTCAGTTTATCATTCATCGCAGCACCATCCATGTAAGTTTTCATCTTTTCTTTATTTTATTGTTTTTGCCTTGTCGTATTTTCTGTTTTCGTTTCATCGTTTTCTGTATTTTATTTACATGTAGTTTCACCATTCGACACTGAAGGTAAATAAACCATCGATTTGCATACTCTTCGTGTTTCGGTTGAACACTGCGCTGAGAACGCGACATGCCTTACACGTTAGTATTTCATAAATTAACGGAATAACTGCTCGAGCTGTGTAGAATTGGTTAAACTGCCGGGGAGTACTAATAACTTATATCCATCGTGCTGCTCATGGATTTCTTAGGTTTACTGACACACCATACATCTCCAAGTCTAATTTGCTTTCATATTCACTCCAGTCTCTTCTATCTGTAGGGCTCAAAAACTGTGCCGTGTAACCCTCGAGGTTAAAGAAATTGTCTTTGAACACAAACCTAAACACTAGCTCACGAAACCATCAACTGCAAAGACAAAGAACCAATGAAATCAAAATGTTGTGAGAAGTGAAACAAATTAAGCGAAGCAGTGAAAAATCAGGCCAAAATCAGTAATAATTTTTGAGCATGTCCAAGAATCATAACAGTCCATCAGAAGCTATAAATAGTTGGAAAATAAACATCTTTAATCCTGATCGTTGACTAGAAATTCAATATATGTAAATACTCATGATGAAAATGAATATTTAGACGTGACTCACAAGATCAACTCAAACTGATAAACAACACGCACAAAAAATCACAATAATTATGCAATAACGATTCATTCTTCTCTTCCGTGGCTTTTTATTAACTCGGAATATTTCTAAAAGGTTAACGAAAGATTTATTTTAGTCATACATTGGAGATGGCAAAAAATGGCGAAAGGGTAACTCATAACTAAGTTGCTGCGTGCATGTATTTCTCGTTAGGCTAACCCTCTGCATAAGAAATCAAAGGGTAGGCGGGATGGGAAAATTGCAGTTTTTGTCAGAAACTCTTAAATAACTTGCTGCATTGTTCAGTCTATATCCAGGTCACTGATTTTTCACTCGTCAAGGTTTAATTCTTGTGTCACTTTGTCTTAAGTATGCTGTTAAACAAATAGACTTATTTTCAAAGGAGGTCGGACCCCTTCAAAAATTGTCAGAGTCACTGAGTGATAACTGTCTCATCATGCGAAACCCCGATGTTCCGATATTCCTGTAGTAACCAGGCTGCTTTAATTGGAGTGTTCCGCAATAACTCAAGATCATCATCAGTTCATCATCTCGATGGCCGAGCTAAATGTTCCCATAGGATCGACGTATAGGAAGAGGGGATACAATTGAGACCCTTTACTCAGAAGCGCGAGCTGATACGAAGTTGCAATCACATTGTCCCTTTAGTAATAGAATCTGATGACTGAAATAAAATTCTTCTGAAATCACTGATATTTTTGTGAGTATTTGAATATCTTTTTCCTGTCTTTCAACTTACAGTTTTGATAAGAGGGAAATGAAAAGCTTCATTTAACCGAAAAGTTACCTTCCCTTTCTTAGCCTTCCCTATGTTTAAATGATTTAAGAGCTCCTGATTAGATTTACTTCCCGTCTCTTGCACTGTGTGTGCGCTCCAAGTACCGGGGAGGTGGGAGGGAGGGGGGGGGGGGTGGTGGTTATATTCAAGAAAACAATTGGGAAGATAAAATAAACAAAACAAAGAGGTCACATTTCACGAGGTTGATCTGCTGAGTGACAGAAGAACCTTGTAACTATATAGATAGACCAGGTTATTTCCTTTTTTCGTTCGTTTATCTTTCCAGCGCAATGACTTTAAAATATGGACTTTCCCTTGAGCTTGATTATATTCGTTTTTACAAACACTTCGGAGTATCAGCAGTGAATTTTCCAATACAGAAGCAACATGATCCGATTAAAATTTAATAGCATGATTAACTTTCTTGTAGATTTGTACATCAGATTAGCGGCTTAAGTATTTTAATTACATTCTCGTTATCAGCCTTATTTGTCTAAAAATGTATTGCATGCAGCAGTTGCTATTTATAATACGCAGCATTTACTGAAAACTTGGAAATAGAAGTAACATTTTTCTTATTTCATTATTTCATTTGTCACTCAAAGTTACATAGGAAATTTTTTGACAGAACTGCTGTAAAATTTCGATTGGGACATACCAACGAAACGGAACACTCAATATAATCAGTTTATGAATGAAAACCGTGAAAAATAAAAAATAAAAACTCGGGATGCTGGACCACTTGAGAAATAAAAACTTGAGCCAAGAGTAAATTTATGGATACTGTATGCACGCAATTGTTACTGTGAGTGTCTGTGAATTATGTTTAAGAGCCAGACTAAGTCTAATACTGAGAAGATGCAGGAGCACACTGATTCAATTATTAAGTTACAAATACATTTGTAAACAAAATTCCCATCCTCGGAGACCCAGGGGCTGTGAGTCTATTTCAAGTTAAGGGCAGAAGAGCCCCTGGGGACATTGTCTTACAAGACTAGTTCCAAACGGTCGCAGTCGTTCTGGCATCTGATTGGTGCCAGAAAATCTTTGTGTTTTTCTGCCCAATCAGAGTGAAGTGTCGTTTGGAGTCCTTTCGTGTGTTTTAACACGCACATATTCAACAAGCTCTGTTGCTCGCTATGTTTGTTAGGGCTGTACGACGAAGCATTGCCCGAGGTGAAAAGTTTCAGTCTCAGCACACAATGTAAGAGAAATCGATTAGTTTGTCCGCGAAATCTTACCGGAAATTATACTGAATACTTTCGCAGGTATCACAAGAGAACGAGTTTAAAAGTTTGCGAGGTTCGTATAAAACATATGGTTGCAAGCATTGATATGTCGCTTTAAACGTTAGATGAGATGTAAGCTTAAATCTTTTTAGATTTTTTGTACAATTTGTTGTGACTGAAACTTTTCCAATCCCGTGAAGTTATTTCGTCGCACGGGCCAAGCAGGTATGTCAAGCAACTGGCGCTTACGCTCACGTAGCTTTCTGTGCGCGCCAAATTCTAATCGCTGCTTTGTAGTAAAGTCTTTACAATCTGGCCAAAGATATAGGGAACGTCAAGTACGTGGACGACCTCCTGCAAGCGCTTAAAGAAAGCTTAGCTGTGTTTCCGGTTAGTTAATTAGAATCTGAACAAAAACTAATCATCGAGAACATCGTGGAAAGGAGATATGTTTTCGGACAGTTACCGAAGGGGTTTGGAGAAAGTTTGATCTTTCAACTGCTGCGTTGAGTGTTCAAATTCTTGAGCTCGAAAGGCCACGGATTCTCTTCTAGTCCCTTGGTCATTGTCATTTCACCTCTTTTGTCGATTGTTGAAGACCGAGTTAAATACCTTTGATCTTTGGGAATCGATGCTGCTTTCGTTGGGGAAAACAAAACCAAAGACCAAGAAATATTGGATGGAAAGGGCGGACTCGCTTTATTGTAAATGTCAGCTTAGTACAGGGTTAGCAACCCACATCTAATAAACAAAAGTTTCCACGTTTAGCTTTTCTTTTTAATTCTTCAAGCGAAGATTAGATTAGATTTTGGCCGCGTGTGCATAAAAAGTTGCGTAAGCGCCAGTTGCTCGACATACCTGCGTGGCCCGTGCGACGAAATAGCTTCACGGGATTGGAAAAGTCTCAGTGACAGCAAATTATACAAAAAATCTTGAAAGATTTAGGCTTACATCTCATCTAACGTTTAAAGCGACATATCAATGCTTGCAACCATTATGTTTTATACGAACCTCGCACACTTTTAAACTCGTTCTCTTGTGATACCTGCGAAAGTATTCAGTATAATTTCCGGTAAGGTTTCGCGGACAACCTGATCGATTTCTCTTACATTGTGTGCTGAGATTGAAACTTTTCACCTCGGGCAAAGCTTCGTCGCACGACCCAAACAAACATAGCGAGCAACAGGGCTTATAGAATATGTGCGTGTTAAAACACACGAAAGGACTCCAAAGGACACTTCACTCTGATTGGGCAGAAAAACACAAAGATTTTCTGGCACCAATTAGATGCCAGAACCACTGCGACCGTTTGGAACTAGTCTTGTAAGACAATGTCCCCAGGGGCTCTTCTGCCCTTAACTTGAAATCGACTCACTGCCCCTGGGTCTCCGAGGATGCAAAATTCCCAACTGAACCCCTCAATCGCAGAAAAGATTCGCATTCAACATCCTTTTACATTACCTCGTAAACAGGGAATAAGAATAAACAAATATCTCAGCTTTTTGCTGGTGTAATCTTGAATTATCTTGAATTATAACAAGTTTGTTTCTCCGTATTACAAGGAAATGTAGTGTTACAATGGAGAATAAACTATCGCATTTTTATCCATGAAGAATTAGGAACCGCCAGGCTGGCTGCCTTTAGAATGGCTGCCAGTAAGGATCGAGAATCGTCCGTCAGCGACCATTTTGGCGAATGGCTCATATTTTGCCCAACGATACCCTTTGGTAAACTGTTTTCAAAAATCAAGTTTAAAAGTTCCGACGAGTGTTAATTTTTCAGAAATTTGCGAAAATTTGAAAACGCGGTTTAAGTGCGGTTTTCCGCCTGGCAAATTGTCCAAAATTCACTGCAAAACCCAAGCTTCGTTGAAGGCTTAATATGAATTCAGTTAACACCAAACTTCACTTGTGTTAAGAAAAAGTCTTCCCATTCATTTGTGTTATGTTAATTTTTCCGCACACAGCTATCTTGTGATTTTTTTTTTGTCCCTTAAGCAATACCCTCAAAAAGTGCTGTACGAGGGGCGAAAAATAGGTAAAATTTAACGCGATAAAAGTATACCTGGTACATAATTTTTTAAATTTTTAACTAGATATTCGTAATAAAATGTCATTATTCAATACCTGAGTAAAATTTGAGGCTTTGAATCGGAACGCTTCCTTTTGAAAATACCACAAATGTTTGTGTCCTGAGCGAGCAAAAGATATGTGTTGTGCAAACAAACGCTAATCTAATTATTGCCTGCCAGGTAGAAAAAGGTTTTGAAATCAACTTTAATTTTGGAAATTTTGGCTGGTATGCCACAAGATATTAGGCAAAAGGTAAATCATACATTCAGAGTTGCGGGAGAGCAAAGAGAAAATAAAATCAGTGTCAAAAATGTACATACGGTTGTTTCATCGATCACCATTATGCAAATTACGACCTCAGCTGTAGGAAAACTATGATATCTCTTGCTCAGTTTGTTGAGTAACTCTTAAACAATTCAATGGTTGTTTTTCATATACATAGAGATAATATGTATATATTGATCAATAATTCCTGAGAATGCAGGGGGAGAACAGCATTCTGTACAAGTATTTCAGTGTACCAATGCGAATTATTTCTATTTATCATAACCGACGTCCGATCCCAACAAACACGCACCATATGAGACCCTAAATGGGCTGTCATAAATATACCAAAGACTGAAAGAAACAAAAACTTCACTCAAGGTCTGATAACCACACGATAACACTTTTACACTTCAATCTCAGATTTACTACAAAGGGCAAAGGATAGTGCGTCAGTATACCCAGTATACTGTGGGAAAGGAAGATTCTTGTGTTTCTCTGAAAGAAGATAAATGATTCATAAATGATTTACAAAAGACTTCTAACTAAGGTCAGCCACATATTCGGTGCCCATTCCGGTCAAGGTTTGATCAGCGATGTCTTAGTGTTTGCTAAATTCCAGTAGGAAAGGTCCATCCACATTCTTCAGGCTAGGCAGACGTAACAATTTCTGAGTTTGCGCATCTGCAATTAGATACGGCTTCCCGAATTTCTCGTGCAATGTTTCCTTTGCCACTCAATAACCATCAGAAACTGGTAAATTCGCATAGCTCTCTACCGCTTCTCTTGCCTTCCCTGTGCAGTGCTAGATCAGTAGTTGTAGCCGCCCAGAGTCGTCAGGGTTGTCCTGTTCCAAATAAGTTTCGAAGTTATGAATAAATGTCACTGTCACCTATCCGAGTGGATCTCCATCAAACTTGGGGTACACGACTTTTGGCGAGATAACCACGTGCCCCAGCGCTTTCACTATGTCCTTTTTACTGTAAAAATGCTGTACCTGCTGTACTGGTGTTGTGTCCCATGTCACATCTGCCAAGCGGAAGACTACGATAACAGGCTGTCCAGACAATGCCTGTGAAGACTTAATACTGGATACCACAGAGTCACCAAATAAAGGTTTCGAATCCCTACTTGGCAAGCAAGCAGTAGCGTGCTGCAATTCTCAAGGCTGAACCACAGGTAAAGTTGAAGAACTTGTGACTGTGCTACTTGTAAGTGTTACTGATGATGTAACAACGCCAGCCATTCTAGAGACAGGGTTATCCGATGAGGGCATAAGTATAAGCTATTTTTCACTTGACAGATGGGAGATAGGTTGTGAAGTTGCATAACTATTTAGCTAGACCGAGTTACACGAGAAGGCAAGAACGACAAGGGTGTCCGATTTAGGGTGTGGCGCAAATAATCCAGGCACTGTTTCATTTAAATAATTAATCGTAGACAAAGATAGAATGGCAGGAACTTTCGGTTTGAAAGGTGGTGTTTGATCCATTGTAAAGGGCTCTGAGGTACCTCTTTGTTCTTCCATGCTTTGCGACTTGGGTGGTTGCCAATCATCAACTACCAACTCAATGTCTTTTCTTTCTTCTCCCATTTCTTCTTCTTCATAAATTTGTAGTGACACTTCAGCCTTCTCTGCCTCCATTTCGGCTTCCATCAACTCTCTTTTCCTTTGAAATTCTTGTTTTTCTTCATTCGATCGCAGGTGAACTTTCAATTGGCGGATCTTAAGCTGAGCTAACACCAGAAATTCCCTTTTTTTGGGACACCGTACGCGAAGATGACTTTGAACTTGATTCGGAAGCTTCACTGCCCAAACCTTTGGGTCCTAAGCTGGAAAATACACTGTTGTTTTGATGCACGGGTCACCACCATTTAACCGCGGAAATTAATTTTTTGCTCCATTTGTTCCTTATAAACTTTCTCAGCCTTTTCCGACGCTGAAGCGTTAACACCGGCAACCAATCACTTGTAATATTTATCAAGCACAACGACAAATTTAATCCACCCGACATTGAAATTTACTATTTCCTTTGAGATTTCGTCTTGGGTGCCGCCGTCTTCCATCAAACGGGTAATCCCGTTGTATATTCGGGTCAGATTTCCAACAAATACTCTTATGAAACTGGTCAAACATCTAAACTCTGCTAACTCGTAGAACTCGAAAAACTATTAAGCAGTTTGGAGAACCACATAAGCGTAAGACTCCAAAGTGAAAAGTGAACGATTTATTTACAAGTATTCCATTGAAAATTCCACAAACGTTCCAATAATCAAGCCGACAAAACATCTAGTTAGGCAGGCAGGCTTTCTACGAACGAAAGTACACCTTCAGCGAGCACAATTACGATACGCACCAAATATGATAGAACCTACCGAATGTTTCAAATTCTGAATGTCCAAAACTCAACAATTTTGGTTGGCAAATTATGTCATTACAAAAATGGCGACGAGTTCTCCCGAGTCCTTCGACATAGCACATGGCCGATGTCCCGGATGTGGACGTCAAATGCAGGCACGCAATGGGAGTTACACTTTGGTATATGTGAATGTCCTTAAATGTATCTCGTGTCTTTTATTGGTGTGCGTTATTTCCTTTATCATAGTTCGGTACGGCCAACTCACTTACAACTAAAAATGATCACAGAGTGGTCGAAACAGGGCGTGCCTAAAATTTAAACGGGCCATCGGTTTTTTCCTTTTTGAACTGAGAATTTTCCGGGAAAAAGTGATCAGTGGAAAAAATGGTATGCCTGAGTTCGAGCACTTTGTCAACAAGATAACCAGCCTAATTTTTGAATCGCTCGACATTTCCAAAGAAATATCTTAGAAAGTTTGAAAGAGCCCTCTAATAGAAATTGTGTGAAAATTACTCCAACTGCTAGGCTTATTACCACGAGATAGTTTTTACAATCCCATGTGACTTTTTATTTCCTCCTTTTTTCCTTCATGATATTTTTCTGACATCATAAAAGTTGTGTATGTTGAGTTTTTGATGACAGTTTATTGCCAAGGTTTTACGGTTTTACGATGGCTGGTTACTGGAAGTTAGTAATGTAAATGTATAATACTGTACATTTTGAATGTTCTTCATGTTATTTCTGCTTCAGCAAAAGGTTGTGCAAAAAACAACATAAAATCCAAATGATAATGTACATACTTTTCTATTTTTGTTTAGTATTTAAAATACTTGTAACTACGATGAATAATGCTAATGAATACTTTTTTCTCCCTGTTGTTCATTCGAAAAATACCAACGTTAGTTCACGTTAATAATTGACCATTTCAAATGGACGATCATACGAAGGTGCAATTGATTGTGCGTCTTTATACAAATTGCATAATTGTATGTCTGTAATACGCCATTGATTGTCATAGTGTACAACTGATTTTCTATTGGCGTTAATGATTAACCGTTTCTCGAGATTAAAAGTATATTTGTTCTCTTTGATTGTCCAGAGGTGCAACTGTTCATCAATTCATGCTGTTAAATGTTGATACAAATGCAAATAGCGTTACTGAAAGTTCTTTCACGTTTATGAAGTTCATGGAAGTGCTAATGATCGTATATTTATCGTACAGTTTAAACTGTGGAGCTGTTCAAGATCATTGCAGGCTTTGGAGGACTCTCACATACGTGCTGCTCGACTTATCTATAATTTCAACCCCTCTATCCCAAAGTATGAAGTCTTATCTCAAGTAAAATGGCACTCTCTATCATATTTTTACAAAAAAAGAATGCCATGCAAAGCTTATCCAGCTTATTATAATTTAGCACCACCTAGTATCACAAATCTCCTTACTAAGCACGCGACAAATTACAATTTAAGAGATAACCTTAAATTCGATTTAACCCATGCCTACTGGAAAGGAAACAATGATTCCTTTACTCATCGAGTCAGTATAATTTGGAACAGTCTACCTGTAAAGATGAAGTCTCTTCCTTCCTTTGGATCGTTTAAAGCAAATCTTGTAAAGAACTCTAAATCTATTG
>NC_142530.1:16997500-17085000 GCF_964205215.1 Stylophora pistillata
TTCTCCAAAAAGAGATTTTTCTGCTAAGACCGGAATGTCTGCAGCTAATACTTCTCTGAGAAGTGCACAAATTTTATCCGGTGTAATCTGTCAACACTTTCTTCATTGAACGAGTAACGCTTTGAATCTGTTTTCCTATAGTTTCAAGGAGAAGTCACGTATCCTTCTTGGAAAAGAGTTTTTTTTTTTTTTTTTATTGCCAGCACTCTTCAGGTGAGGAAAGCTAATGCAGGTTGTCGTAACGGTTTTCCACAGAAAATATCACGCAAATAACTGCTACCTTGATGGCATTTCCATCCTGTTCTATGTATAACCCGACGGTGATCAATCCATGCGACCTATTCTCATAAAGTGAAAATGAATGCAATATACAAAAAAAAAAAAAAGAAAACATCAGAGATTATAACATATGAATTTATTCTTATTTCGCACCAAATTTTCATTCTAGGTGAGAGAACACCAATAATGTAAACTTAAGAAATAAAGTTCCCCGTATATAATCTTCCATCTTGGCATCCTCTGCATGAGTTTCAGAAAAAAACAAACTACGTGACTCTAAAGTAACTGTATAGGGATGTAAAACATCCTCGAATTTTCCCGTAACATCTGTACGTTTCACCGCAAACATCTTGGCGCACGTCAATCACACGAAATAAGTTCACTGTTATTATTTTTAGAAGTTTCATGGGGCTGTTGAGATGAAAGCGGAAAAGTAAAATTTGAAGAAGTCCCAACGCTTTTCATAAAAAGATCACGTGAAAGACTTCTATTTTATGTATAGTTTTTTAGCTCTACAACCCCCACAAGAGCTTAAAATAGAACATCTCTTAAAAATACTGATGTAAATCCAAAAAGTTATTACGAGAATTATAGAAAACCCGAAGAAAAGAGAATATTTTGTCAATTGAACACCATTATTCTCCCCAATAAGTTGTGAGGAAATTTAAAAGAAAACAAAAAGGGAAGCATCAATCCTATCTTTGGATTTTGTGGGTGAAGTAGTAGAGCAGCTTGATTCGATGTCACTTCGTTGTCACGATACTCTTTGTCCTCTTGGTACAATAATAAAACTCATGGGTTGAATTCATTCTTTTCAATTCGGTTTTATACGGTGAAGAGCGTCTTGCTCTGAGGAGAATTAGGATGTTGCGGATGTTTTCCGCCGAAAGCAAAATAAGTGAGTCTAAATCCCAGGATGACTTCATCGTAATACAGAAAAATGCAAAATTAACCTACAAAGGAAGCACGCTAACAAAAACCA
This sequence comes from Stylophora pistillata, assembly GCF_964205215.1. Classification (NCBI taxonomy): domain Eukaryota; kingdom Metazoa; phylum Cnidaria; class Anthozoa; order Scleractinia; family Pocilloporidae; genus Stylophora; species Stylophora pistillata. The sequence goes on from NC_142530.1 coordinate 16,998,762, forward strand.
ACAAATGAATATACAAGATAACTTTTGATAAGAAGCAGAGCAATTTTAATTACAAAACTGGGCATTTCATGGGGTTAAATCTTAGATCGTAAATATGAAATCTTTAATGCTTTTACCGAAATAGTAAAGCAAAATATCATTTTTGATATTTTCAGGCATTTAGAACAGAAAAATGGCATCTATTGGGGAATAAACGGATACAGAGGATGACAGTTGACAGGTACATTTTATTTTCATTTTGTAATTTATGACAGCAGTTTGACGCCTGTGACGTTAAGAAAAAAAAAACAAGCCTCAATTTCTTTCGAATATTCCTGGTTTATTGTGAACCACTTTGAGAGTATGCCACGTATGTATCGTTGATAAATTCCTAGGTTTCTTTCAATTGGAGTACAGCTGAAAAGTCCGCGCACGATGCAATTTCCTCAACAGAATGCCACGGTTGCGAATTGCCAGGTTTCTCTCAATTGGAGTACAGCTCCAATTCAATCTCAATTCTCTCAATTCTCTCAATTCTCTCAATTGCCACGAATTGCCAGGTTTCTCTCAATTGGAGTACAGCTGAAAAGTCCGCGCACGATGCAATTTCCTCAACAGTATGCCACGTATGTAACGTTGATAAATTCCTAGGTTTCTCTCAATTGGAGTACAGCTGAAAAGTCCGCGCACGATGCAATTTCCTCAACAGAATGGATAACCTGTTGTATTTCTAGCTAAACCAGCCAACATTTCTGGAAAACGAAATTAAGCGTGACAGCAAACGTTATGACAATAAAAAGAAAATAAGAAAATAAAGACACAAAGAAATTACCACATGAATCAGCGAGACTCGTTGTACTTTTATTTGTTTTGACCGACATAATGAAAGATCAGTGGCTCTGTTGTACCCAGAATTGCTGGAAAACCTGTAAAACATGAGCCAAATGCAAAAAACATTGACCGGCTCCGAAATTACGGAGCATTGAACCTCCTAATATAACCATTCTGCGGGATCAAAGCAGGAAATCACGAGAGAGCAAATTTTGATTTTCCTTTTCGGGTAGCCGATCAGATCACAAGATTCCCTTTATCTGATCTTGCTCACTCGCGGGTCTCATCGCATAAGAACAACATAAAATTATGAGGAGAAAACGTCATTAGAAGCTAACAATAGTGAAAATTTTATATTTTTGGAATTTTTTTATTTTATATTTTTTATATTTTTTGTAAGAAATAGACAACGTTTTTGAGAGATATGTTTTTTTAAAATTTTATATTTTTTTTGTGGGGTTAATTAACAATGACGTTTGCTGCCAATTCTTGATCATGATCATGTGTGAAAATGAAACCTCGACGACTTCATGATTTAATATTTTGGTTTTCCAATGGCTTGTGAACATCATTCGACCTTCCTCGCAAAGCTCACCACCCTAATTATGTTATCCTTTATAGAAGTTAAATTTCAGTCTTCAGCAATTTGAACTACGTAACCACAAAGTAGTTACTTAAAATTCCAACTGGTTTTGGTTGGAATGCTTTTCGTACAGTAACGGACTAAATTAGCTCATGCGTTGACGAGTTTACATCATGGGTCAGAGGGCAAAAATTTAGGCGCAGTAAATTCTAATACTTGTGCAGAATATTGCTCTGAAAGCCGAGACCGCTACAATAGCCTAACACGAGAAATTTCAGAAATTTCTTGTTCAAAATTAAACAGCAACAGAGTTTTTTTCTCGGTAATGCACTGAGAAATATCTTTTTCTCAAAATTTCCAACACTTATGCGATACAAAAAAGTTTTCTCCGCTAGCGCTTCTTTTGACTTCCAGTCTACTTCGGTAAACCAAATGTTTAGTGGAATACCGAACTATTGACTTTGGAGAACGCAACAGGACTGAATTCAAGAGACCTTCGCAGAATTTTGAGAAACCATTGCATATTTTTTGAACCCTGCCGTACATGGTGTGTTTTGTTGACCGTGTGAAAACTTGTAACTGTACAAATTTAAGGGTAAAATAAAGACTCAAGACTGAGTTTCGGTTTGAAGAACTTTCGAGAATTGTATCTCCCAGCCTTGCTCGTGCGGATTAGAAGAGGGTATGGGAACAAGAAAAGAGTCTCAACTACATAGTTTTGTTGTATGTTTCTCAATGCCCAACGCGAGCAGTGAGTTTGTTTATGTCAACACAAGCATATAACGGAGAACCTTGGACGACGTATTCGCTAAGAGTACGAAAATCGAAAACAGTCAAAGCAACAAACAAACAAACAAACATGACAACCATGCGCAACTTGACTCGCGCTGTCATACTATCATAATAGCGTGACGGAGATAACTTTTCGTTATGCCTAAGTTTCAAAGACAGGTAATTTACGGGGTTCTCTCTAGAGAAATTAGATTATTTTCATTTGAGTCGCTTCTTTAACGCGTTATAATCGATTCCATTTTATTTCCAGTTATGGCGGAAAGTAACCTCCCAACCACGGAAGAAGAAGTGGACTTGGACAATGAGCGTCCGGCCACAGGTGAGAGAAAGCAATAGAAAAAAAACTGGTAAATGAATATTTTGAAGCGGTTTTAAGGCCGTTTGGTCGAGTGGTTAAGTAAATCTTTAGTCTGGCTCGGCTTTTTCTTGGACAGTTACTCTTGAAGGTTTATAGGAACTAAACAAATGCGCCGGTATCCTTGGTAACAAGACTCTTTACAATAACCGGGCAAACGTGGAAACGCTGGAATTGCATATAGTTGTGATCTCTAACAAGGGTACGTTATTTTTTATGATCATTTCAGCAGCACAGGAATGCGAAGCCACTTCAACTTACTCGAAAATAGATGCACAAAATGACCCTCTAAGAGGTGAGAGAACCAGAGAAAAGCGTAGAGAATTGAATGCTCAGAAGGACGTTTCACTATCCAGTTACGACTAAATTTCGCCTAAATTTGTACTTTTTCTAAACAGTGTTTGAATAACAACAGAAAGTCTCTTCGAGTTTCAAAATAACGGTGCCTATTAGGAGTCATGGTATCAATGATATCATTCGTGAACTAACGATCACCGCTTAGAACAGGCGACCACCACTTTGACCAAGGGATTCGCCAATGCCAGTTTGAGTAGTCAGCAGGCGGTTTATTTTTAATTATCAAAAATTTCATGATAACTTCTAGAACTCAGTCGAAAGTGCTTGAAACTTTTTGGAATCTTACAATGAATAGTCTCCTACGAGGAATTTTCATGAAACGGCGAGGGTGGGGGGGGGGTGGGGGGGAAGGCTCGAAGGACGATTCGCGTTTTCCGCCGAAGTATTTCCACCGTACTTCACCAACACCACCTAAGAGAACTAATTTCCAGCAAATGGTGTAGAAGTGGTTTCGAAATCTTTTCTAAACTTTTCTAAATAAAAGCCAACCGAATAACTTTACTTAATAGCCAAGATACAACGAAGACTCTCCATAACTACAAATGTTTTACTTAAAGAATGCACAAGTAATTGTTTCCGAACTCTTGTCCCGATGTATTTTTTATTTTGAAGAGCTCTAGGCTTCTTTACAAAATCAAAGTTCGTTTTAAAGCAATTGAGGTTGGCATTCATCAAAATTCGTTGCATTAATTTCAAAATCGTTAACGCTCAAGCGGTATATGTTTTCAGACATAGCGAAAGTATGTCTCGAGGAGGGAAACAGAGAATACAGAAAAGGACAAACTAATGAGGCGATCAACTCCTACACGGAAGGACTACAAGTGAACTGTAAAGATGCACGGCTGAACGCCAAGCTTTATAGCAACAGGGCAGCAGCTCATTTTCATTTGGGTGAGAATTTCGTGCTAAGTCTACTTAATCCTCCACGCAGCGTAAGATGTATGCGTTATTAACCAAACGTGAGGTAAAGATGGCTGGATATTAGCCGAGTTCCTTTTTGCATTTTCATGGACTGTAAAAAGTCGAGGTCCACAAAAATGCGAAAAAAAATAATCTGGCTAAGATTCAGCCATTTTGACTGAACAAGCTTGGTCAACAAAGTAATTTGGATATATCAACAAAGTTGAAATGATAAATTGGCCACCGTAACGATTACAAAAGCTGACGTTTCGAGCGTTAGCCCTTCGTCGGAGCGAAGGGCTAACGCTTGAAACGTCAGCTTTTGTAATCGTTACGGAGGTCAATTTACCATTTCAACTTTGTTGTTAAATCCAAATTATTTCATTACCCCCACCGACGCAGCCCCAAACAGTTTCTTTCGAAACTATCACCTTTGGTCAACAAAGGATATATTAAACTGCAAAAAGATTTCGCTTTATTAAGAATAAAGTACCACTCCCGCTAAAAGCGGTCCTCTCGACTTCCCGTCCGAAAAAAGTTTTCCTTAATATTTTTCCTATGAAAACGGTTTAGGACACACCTTTCAAGAATAGTTTGTTTGTTTTACAATTCTCTTTTTGGGCCTCGCCACGAGCGAAAATTGACTTTTGGCTAGACCACCCGTGTAGACAACGATCGAAAGTGTAAATTTCACAGCTTTTGTCGAGCACGCTGCGGCTGTAATAGTGTAGTTCACGGAATTCTCTCTTACTTCAAGTTGCAAACTATATTCAGTTAGTTCACGGACAAAATATGGAAACTTCACTTGAAATCTTATGCATACCAGCGTGATCAGAAGAGACCCTTCCCTTCGACCTTAATTGAAAGAATTCTCAAAATGCAGGCGTAAATCGGGCTAAAAAAACATAATGGAGGATAGTTTATACACCAATGAGGTCACCGATTGCCTCAAACCTGCGGTTATCTCTCCAGCTTTCTTCCACCATCATCTTGAAAACAGCACTAATCAATTTCTTTACTTAATCACGAACGCTTCAAAGCTCATTTGCATAATTCTGAAAAATGACCAAGATATGTCTTTCACCGTTCAAACTTCGTTTGTTTATCCTCTACGCAAAGTATTTTAGGTCTTCATAACAATTATATTGGGTAGAAAATAAATTACGAGTTGTCCTAAAACGTTGAATAAACATGATCAGTCTAAACGCTTGCATGACTTACAAAGTAGGCAAAAGCGATCGGAAGGCACTTTGTCGATAATTTTCCTTGAATCAGGTCTAGAATCACGTACAGAGTGGAGAAGATCAGAATCGAAGAATCCAACTTGACATTCTAGTCACTGCAGACATACTGTATAGCTTAAAAGGACACACAATCTTATTTACAAAACAACCTTTTGCAAGAATTTTTGCAGTCAAGTTTAGCACACGGAAAGCAATCAACAAGCCCTCCTTTCTGAAAATTTGCTACGATCCCTAGAAATTTTATGTTGTTACAGTCCTCAACGTTCTTGTGCGGCAAACTTAACCTTTTCCTGCGACTATCAAAACCAGCCAGGCAAATATTGCGTTGCGTGATTATGCGAGTTAATTGATATGTCATGTGGTAATAAATAAGTATAAGGTCGAGGTATATGAGTATAAAAATAATTTCGTAAATGGTACTTCAGACTTTCCGAATGTCCAAACGTAAGCGCGACATACTTCTCAGCTTGGAGGTAATTTGTTGCTGATGGGGATATCCGAGCCGAGAATAATGGCGAAGCTTTGGCAATTTCTCGCCCCCCCCCCCCCCCCCACATTTCTCTTTATAAGAATGCTGAATTTCTTTGTCTCAATACTTTTGTATTGAAATGTATGATGCACTTCGCGATGAAATCAGTCGAAGCTAGGGACCGGTCATTACTTGTAATCCGGAGGGGTACAGGGGGGAATCGGAGGATTTTGGTAGTATTACAATAAATTCCACCGAAACCCGCCTTAAGGCTCTCTGATATTTGTATAACCCCTCACCCCACAATGGCCAGTCTATTTCCGCCAGTCTTCCTTTAAATTCTGTTGGCGACAACTTATCCCCACTTCGTTTCCCCTAAAAACCACGTGATCCCCCAAAATCTTCCTCTCCTGGCGATAAATAATGACAGGTCCCTTAACTTCTGTTTCCACTGACTATCCCCACTGCGAATATAACTCATCTCCGTATGTAAAATACCTGAAAATTAGATGATGTAACGATCAAAAGTCATGAATAGAATCAAGCACAGAGTTAGAGATAGCCTTCCTAAATTTCTTGGAAACATGTGCATTCGTTACCATGTCACTCAGTTTCTAAAGTGAGGTGGCCCTCAAATCTCTGCCTTTCAAAGATGTCAAAAAACGCGCACATTTTCCTCACCGTGGTGACTTTAAACTTCCCTAACGTGTCATCAACAAGATGTAACACGTTCTCAAATATTGTGCCCATCATATCATACTGGATGAGCAAGTCCGATTTAGGAAGTAACATCCGCTACATCTTTTTTCCTTGCTTCGTGTTCAAGGTAACCGCTGTCTTCTTCGATGAGACTTTCGTCGTCGTCGTCGTCGTCGTCGTGGTTATCGTCGTCGTTTGCATCCTTCTCTGGATCTTTCGGGACTGTGGCTTTTCTTCGTTTCAAAGCAGAAAGCTTCGAGAAGAAGCTTTGAACCTGGCTGTTTGTTAGCCATTCATTTCTGGTGAATTTTCTTGTACCATCTGCCTCTCTCGCCATTCTCATTCCTGCGCAGCTTGCGCGGAATCGGCTTTTCTTCCTGTTCTTTCACCGGTTTGAAACCTACTTGAAATATACCCTTTCACTTACTCGGTGAATCTTGTTCCACTGAGTTTCGGTTTCTGAAAGACCCAGCCCATCTTTCACACTTCAGTCAGTTCAACTTCTCCCGTCACTTAAGGTGTTGCTATCTTCAATTCAAGAGTTAGGGAGGAAAATTTCATTGTCCAGTCACGTCTGAGGCTGTCGCAAAGGCTCTCTGATGCTTATCTTCTCCTGTGCCCCCCGAGGTGCACATGATTTTGGAGTTTTTCTGAAGAAGTGAACTCAGAGAAGCATCCTTATTTTGGGCAGTGAAATAGCATGTCTAATTTATTATCACTGGAACTTTGACTATGATTGCGATTCTGCTGTTTTGTGGTCCGTGGAGCTGTGACGAAGAAACCATGATTCTCAACTTCCCTAACACAACAAGGCCTTGCTTCTCAAGAATGAGCTCTGACCATGGTATTAATTTGCCTTTGCCGACTTCATAGGCTTTTGTGAGACGAAGATAATCCATTTCATTGGAAAAATTTTGGAAAAAGCTGAAAGAGGGTGGCATTGGGTTTTGCGGTTTTGGCTATTTTTAGAATGGTTTTTCGGTTTTTGTGTCAAAAAACGTCCGTTTTTCGTTTTTGTTGTTCATTGCGGTTTGCGGATTTTCCGTTTTCAGCATTTGGTTTTCGGTTTTCGTCAAAAATTGACGGGTACTCGGATTTGTTATCCGATCTGCTTTTTCAGTTTTTCCTCATGATATTGAGGTTCCGGTTTCTCTTCGATCTGAACAGCAGTTGTACGCCTCTGCTGATCTCGAATAGCCGCGAAACATATGTTGCGCTACTTGTAACCATAGCATCAGATCGATTTGGATTTTGACAGCTGAGATGTGCAAATTTATCGGTTTAGACGATTTTGCATGCGGTTTTCGATTTTGATCGAATTTTTTTTGGCGGTTTTGCGGTTTCTAATAGACCCAAATGCCCCCTTCCTGAAACCATTGATGCGCTTAAGTTTGACTTCCTTTCTATCACTATCAATTTCGCAAACAGCAGCTGACGATCCCTTCACTTGTCTCACTTTTAATGCCTCGTGCATGTCAGCTGCCGTTGAAATGTTATGGCCTTCATTGCAAATAGCTACGAATTGCCTCTTTTATTAGATTGATGATGTGATTGCAAACATCCTTGCGACATTGTGGTTCATAAAAATCATACCTTTAGAATAAGAAAAGGAATTATCTCGGTTAGAATGACTGATCTATCAATACCTGTCATACTAATACAGATGTTACTAGGTAGGCTTGGTGTATGTTCCTGCGTCTTCAACTACACTCTGCTCATCATCAAAAAGTTAATATGAAAATTACACTTTTAACGATTCTAAAGAAGAGGCAACAAAAGGACAACTCCACAATAAATAAAGACATACACAGTTGAATTCATTCAGGATGTCCTTTGAGGAAGTATGCATTGATTCGCTTCTCGTACTGTGCATATAACAATAGCATGTGAACTCTAGAGGTTTATTAAAAATGCGTTTTAATCTGCCTTACAGCAGGAGATCGGCGGTATGCGACGTTTTAAGGGTAAAGAGGATAATTACGTTCCTGCGGTGTATTATCAAAAGGTGTTGATCAAAATTGTTTGAATCGGCTCTGAAATATCAGTCACTATAATGGACAGAAACAGCAAGAAAGTTTTAACTTAAAAGTTCTGAAGTCGATCAACTTGAAGCTGAGAATTCGCATGTTTTTGCGTTGTAATCAAAAAGCATTCTCATCTTACCTCATCACCTTGATTCCACCGCGTGAACCAACGTTAGAGGCAGCTACAATTAGATTGTTGTTGTGGTAACAGTCTGCGCCACCTGATCGGAAATATAACTTGTTTACGGTAGGCTTCATGATCTGTTTGATGTTACCGAGATGGTTTTTATAGAATTGCGTAAACCGTGTACCAGTCTTGGGCACAGCTTTCAAAAAAATGAACATATGACATAATCTCAAGGTCGTTGTCCTCTGCATTCCTCATAATAACTGAACTGACACGCCAGTTTATTACTCGCTTTCCGAACCACTCAGACTGCTTTTCTCTGTATTTCAGATGGTTGAATTTCATGGCCGAGTCCATGACAATGAGGGAGGTATTTTTTCCGAGGGACATGAGCAAATTCTGTTTTGCTCTCTCTTGATTCTTTGTCCTGTTTATACGCGCCTTCCCCTGAAGAATCGCCTCTCTGGCTTCACTATGGTCGTGTTTCAGGTCTTCTTTCTTCCCTATGCTGTCAAACGTTATCAAAGGAGATTCAGTTTCACTTCCGATTGCCTTAATCACGGATTTCAAACTTTCACAACTATCACACCTAGCTTGATGTTCATGGGAACAACTTCCTTGAAACTCGGGATTCTGGGGATCACTTATAAAAAAAATGCATACAATGTTCAGGGCGAGGACTGCCATTTTGACGGTACATCCCATACTTTGTCTTCAGTTATCGCTTGGCATCCTTTGGCATCCAAACCTCTTCGGAGACGATTCTAATTCTGTCTGCTGGTGCGGCTAGGCTCTCACGAATCAATTTTTAGTAAGATAATAACCTTCACACTCTAGGAATTGAAATTATATTACTCACGTGATCCGACTGGAACTATCACTCCGAAAACCTCGAAAACATTTCAAGCCAGTCTGGCGTTGAATACTCGGCCTCCTTTCACTGCCTCACATTTCTTTTGTGCTCTGGATGTTGACAAGTACTTTTAACGCATTTCCAGTGTTTTCCCAATGCATTCCGATGTTTAGAACACACAAACATCCGTTTTACTCTTTTCATTTCGAGGCCAAAATGGCTGGAACGAAGCAAAATTAACTCGCACTCGGGGATGATAGATGGTAGTGTTTCAATTGACTTGAAACTCTTAAATATCCGCAGCCACTAAAATGTTTGCTTTCAATGAAACACGTAGACATTTTTGTGCGATATATTTTTCAAAACATATGAATAACTGAAGAACCTCTCCTCTCCGCAAAGCAAACACGTAGGTAGCAGATTTAGCTAAAGCGAAGAGGCTGGATCGAGGCCTGGTAGAGCCTTTCGGCCCCCTCAAAAATATTGAACAGCGCGGGGAAGGTAGACCAATGTAAGCTCAAATACCATCCTCAATTCCTTTACTTCAATCCATTTATAACTATCGATTCTAATTCGTTACATCGACTACTTGTCAGTTACAATTTACATACCCACGAAACAAGTCATGAAACAAATGGACTAGTTGACATAACACGTCACACAACACAACAGGCCGGGTTTTGGTTGCAGGGAAGACTGAGCTTGTCCCTCATGAACGTTGTGGACTGTAACAACATAAAATCTCTCGTGATGGCAGCAAATGCTCAGAAAGTAGGGACTGTCGATTGCATTCTGTGTGCTGAACCTCGGTAGAAACTGCAAGAATTCTTGTAAATAACACCGTAACGTACGTATATTTTAACTAGTTTGTGTGTCCTTTTAAGCTACGCAATATGTCTGCAATGACCAGGATGCCAAATTGGATTCTTTAATATTGATCTTCTCTACTCTGTAGGAGGCTCTTGACCTGATTCAAGGAAAATTATCGAGGAAGCGCCTTCCGATCGCCTTTATTTATTTCTAAGTCACGCAAGCGTTACGACTGCGTCACTAAGTCATGCAAGCGTTACGACTGCGTCACTAAGTCATGCAAGCGTTACGAGGTTTTTCTCCGGGTACTACGGTTTTCCCCTCTCTCAAAAACCATCATCATTTGAATTTATTTAATTTAGAGTTTATTTAGATTTACACACGACCCCACAAGCTGTTCAGCTTTAAACATTATCGTGTCTAAATAAAGGTGTTATTATTATTATTATTATTATTATTATTATTATTATTATTATTATTGATCATGTTTATCCAACGTTTTTGGACAACGCGCGATTTATTTTCTATCCAACTGTTATGAAAACCTAAAATACTTTACATAGAAGATAAACAAACAAAGTTAGAACGGTCAAAGACATATCTTAGTCATTTTTCAGAATTATGCATTTATACGTGCGTGATTAAGTAAAGGCATCGATTTGCGTCGTTTTCAAGATGATGATTGTTACGGTGACGTCTAATCTTTATCGATCGTATTACAGTTTATTCCATCCATTTTGAAATCACTGGTGGTCCCTGTAATCTGATTGGCTCTAATTGGTGCGATTTATTCACGAATCGCACCATTTTTTGCTCTAAATCGCATCATTTTACGCTTGACTGAGTTTTTGACACATGATGTCAAAGTCTTTCTGGTTTGCATACAAAGTAAGAAGCAAAAGCGTTTCCGGTTCCACTTTTTATTTAAAAACCGGCTCAGTACTGCATCAATAAAATAACCAAGTCCTGTATTTGGGCGATTTCAAAATGGATGTAATAAAGTGATAATTCAACCTCGTGTCGTGCAATTTTGATCTGAAATCATACTTATGATTTCGATTCGAACTCGCGCTGCGCCCTCGTTCGATTTTGAAATCACGCGTATGATTATATATAAAACGTGATTAGTAAACAATTAGTCGAGTAAGTGAACGCACGTGTTTGGATATCCTCTCGAGAGGCTAGAGCCGCAAAATGTTGGTACGTAAATTCACTTTATATGGTTTCGTTTTTCAATATCCTTTTCAGTTCTAAGTACACCGAATCAGTTAGCGTTTTGTGATCTATTTTCAGTTGACCTTTTCCTCTACATGAACGTAAGCGAATAAAGTAAATGAGTGCGACAACGTGTCTTCATTGAGTATATCCCACACGATCACGATGATGGACCAAAGCTAGAGAGATATCCGCAGGTTTGAATCAATCATTGACCTCATTGGTGGATAAACTATCCTCCGATATGTTTTTTTAGCCCGAGTTACGCCTGCATTTTGAGAATTCTTTCTTTTAGATTGGTTGATTTTTGATATGCAAATTAAGGTCGAAGGGAAGGATGTCTTCTAATCACGCTGATATGAATAGAATTTCAAGTTAAGTTTCCATATTTTGGTTGTGAACTGACTGAATGTAGCTTGTAACTTAAAGGAAGAGAGAATTCCGTGAACTACACTATTACAGTCGCAGCGTGCTCGACGAAAGCTGTAAAATTTACACTTTCGGTCGGTGTTTGCACGGGTGGTCTTGCCAAAAGTAAATTTTCGCTTGTAGTGAGGCAAAAAAAAAAAAGAGAACCAGTGGAAAAAAACCAAATTATATTTGAAATATGTCCTATGGCCTTTTCAAAGGAAAAACAACAAGGAAAATTTTTATTATTCTGCATTATTAGGACCGCTCTTAGCGAGAGTGGCACTTAAGAATGACTTGTTTACTTCGAGAGCCAGGAAAGAAAGCCAACTTTGTTTGTAGCACAACAAACCCACGAGACTCGTCTGTTTTTTCTTTGTTTTGATTATCTTCTACCGCTTTTTGTGCTTCCGTCGCCGAAATTGTCCAAAAAATTACGTTCAACCCTTCCAGTGACGCAGAACCAAAGTATGTAGTAAAATGAAATACAAAATCTACGGCCATTTTTCTCAACCGGATTTATCGACGCCCACTGTTCTTACTGTCATATTTTACATCCTATCCTCACATTTTATTTAAAGACGTTGATAACTTGAATATTTCGTGTGGACCAAACACGCAAAAATTCTCTATAAAGAAGCAATTCTTGAGCAAACCGCCTTTTACCGCATTTTTCCTGAAGTTCCTAACTTGTAGGTGGTAGGTAGAACCCTCTTGCACGAAGTGACTCCTACTCTTGACAGTCCTGGTGACAGACCTCGTGATTTGAATTTTTCCCAGAAAACTAGCGCTATTTTTAGTGACCTCTACGTAAATTACAATTGACGTGTAACGGCCACTTACACTTAACTCCTGAATGTCATAGGAAACTACGAGGAATGTCTCGGTGATGCAACAGTTTCTGTTCAGTTGGAACCCAATTTAATGAAAGCTATAAAGAAAGGTGGGTTTTTCAACCATAGGTCATTAAAACTTTTTCAGCGATTTCGTCGAAAGAGAACTGTGTCGATTGTTTCATTTGACTTTAGCCCAGGTGTGAATGATATCCGGCGCAGAAATGTTTGCTATGTTGTGAGTTAGGGTCAACAAGGTCGCAATTGAACCTATATTGATGCCACAAGATAATTTGGTTTTATCAACTGAGTTGATATCGTAAATTGGTCACCATCAAGACGTTTCGAGCGCTAACACTTCGTCAGAATGCTCTGACGAAGGGCTAACGCTGAAAAAGTTGGCTCTACAAGGCCGCCCAGCTAGCCAAATGGGTAGTGCGCTGGACTGTTGTGCGAGAGGTCGAGGGTTCGAGCCCCGGCCGGACCAACACTCAAGGTCTTAAAATAATTGAGAAGAATTTGCTACCTTTCTATAACGTCAAGAAATTGTTAGATGTTCTAGTCTCCTCGGATAGGGACGAATAAATGGAGGTCCCGTCTCCTGCAGGGTTGGGGGTAGGAGACGTTGATTTACCACACAAGAGATTACTGTGTTGTGGATATCCTACCCTGGGGTGGGATGTAGGTGGGTTTACTGGGCCCGCAGTAATTGGCGCAAGCTGTTGCGGTGTCCCTGCCTGTCGGCGAATCTAATAAACTAAACTAAACTGAACTACACTCTCTACGATGGTTAATTTACAGTGCCAACTCAGTTGATAAAACCAAGTAGTTTTGTTCTACCCCCCAAACACGCAGCCCCACAGTTTCTTTAGAAAAGTAACCACTGTATTGGTAACAGCTTTGCCTTAATTCGTATTGTTCATTTTCTTCCACCAGTTCAAATTTCCGAAATATGTGTATGTCGACCGTAATGAAATACCGCTAACAACCCATTATCTCCTTCTTTTCAGGAGCCAACGCTTGTGTCAAGCTTTGTTTGTATAAGGAAGCAAAGAGCTGGTTGCACACAGGATTGGCCGTATCCTTTGCATTGATAAATGTTTCAAACGTAACACGTAAAGCAAAGCAGGCAATATTTACTTACACGGCACTGAGCAGTGAAAAGGACCAGAGTTTAAAGAGCCCTCGTTGGTCTCTCTAGAAGTAAATCACCACGACGTTTAAAAATAAACAAAACAATTGCATTAAGAGAGCTCGCTAAGAGTACTGTTAAGATAGTAACCCCATTTTCTACAGTTCTCCCTAATATTCCATTATTTCTGAAAAGTACTTTTCCTCTAGATGTTCACAAATCTTCTTATCGGCTATTTATCCTTAACTCGCTTTAAGATTGATGAGAATAACAGGCTTCTGCAAAATTTACTCACCAAATCCAATGCTGAACTAAAGGCCGGGGAGAGCACAAGCTATGGCATTCTCGGCTGCGCTTCTCATAGTCTAGGACAGTTCAAAACAGCAATCGGGTACCATCAACGTCATCTAGAAATTGCTAAAGAAGTGGGAGACAAGGCCGGAGAGGGAAAAAGTTATGGCAATCTCGGCTGCGCTTATGGTAGTCTAGGACATTTCAAAACAGCAATCAGGTACTATCAACGTCATCTAGAAATTGCTAAAGAAGTGGGAGACAAGGCCGGAGAGGGAACAAGTTATGGCAATCTCAGCTGCGCTTATGGTAGTCTAGGACAGTTCAAAACAGCAATCGGGTACCATCAACGTCATCTAGAAATTGCTAAAGAAGTGGGAGACAAGGCCGGAGAGGGAACAAGTTATGGAAATCTTGGCTGCGCTTATCGTAGTCTAGGACAGTTCAAAACAGCAATCGGGTACCATCAACGTCATCTAGAAATTGCTAAGGAAGTGGGAGACAAGGCCGGAGAGGGAACAAGTTATGGCAATCTCGGCTGCGCTTATTTTCGTCTAGGACAGTTCAAAACAGCAATCGGGTACCATCAACGTCATCTAGAAATTGCTAAAGAAGTGGGAGACAAGGCCGGAGAGGGAACAAGTTATGGCAATCTCGGCTGCGCTTATTTTCGTCTAGGACAGTTCAAAACAGCACTCGGGTACTATCAAGGTCATCTAGAAATTGCTAAAGAAGTGGGAGACAAGGCCGGAGAGGGAAAAAGTTATGCCAATCTCGGCTGCGCTTATTTTCGTCTAGGACAGTTCAAAACAGCAATCGGGTACCATCAACGTCATCTAGAAATTGCTAAAGAAGTGGGAGACAAGGCCGGAGAGGGAAAAAGTTATGCCAATCTCGGCTGCGCTTATCATAGTCTAGGACAGTTCAAAAGAGCAATCGGGTACCATCAACGTCATCTAGAAATTGCTAAAGAAGTGGGAGACAAGGCCGGAGAGGGAACAAGTTATGGCAATCTCGGCTGCGCTTATGGTAGTCTAGGACAGTTCAAAACAGCAATCGGGTACCATCAACGTCATCTAGAGATTGCTAAAGAAGTGGGAGACAAGGCCGGAGAGGGAACAAGTTATGGCAATCTCGGCTGCGCTTATCGTAGTCTAGGACAGTTCAAAACAGCAATCGGGTACCATCAACGTCATCTAGAAATTGCTAAAGAAGTGGGAGACAAGGCCGGAGAGGGAACAAGTTATGCCAATCTCGGCTCCGCTTATCGTAGTCTAGGACAGTTCAAAACAGCAATCGGGTACCATCAACGTCATCTAGAAATTGCTAAAGAAGTGGAAGACAAGGCCGGAGAGGGAAAAAGTTATGCCAATCTCGGCTGCGCTTATGATAGTCTAGGACAGTTCAAAACAGCAATCGGGTACCATCAACGTCATCTAGAAATTGCTAAAGAAGTGGGAGACAAGGCCGGAGAGGGAACAAGTTATGCCAATCTCGGCTGCGCTTATTTTCGTCTAGGACAGTTCAAAACAGCACTCGGGTACCATCAACGTCATCTAGAAATTGCTAAAGAAGTGGGAGACAAGGCCGGAGAGGGAACAAGTTATACCAATCTCGGCTGCGCTTATCGTAGTCTAGGACAGATCAAAACAGCAATCGGGTACCATCAACGTCATCTAGAAATTGCTAAAGAAGTGGGAGACAAGGCCGGAGAGGGAACAAGTTATGCCAATCTCGGCTGCGCTTATGGTAGTCTAGGACAGTTGAAAACAGCAATCGGGTACCATGAACGTCATCTAGAAATTGCTAAAGAAGTGGGAGACAAGGCCGGAGAGCGAAAAAGTTATGCCAATCTCGGCTGCGCTTATGATAGTCTAGGACAGTTCAAAACAGCAATCGAGTACCATCAACGTCATCTAGAAATTGCTAAAGAAGTGGGAGACAAGGCCGGAGAGGGAACAAGTTATAGCAATCTCGGCTGCGCTTATGGTAGTCTAGGACAGTTCAAAACAGCAATCGGGTACCATCAACGTCATCTAGAAATTGCTAAAGAAGTGGGAGACAAGGCCGGAGAGGGAACAAGTTATGCCAATCTCGGTTGCGCTTATCGTAGTCTAGGACAGTTCAAAACAGCAATCGGGTACCATCAACGTGATCTAGAGATTGCTAAAGAAGTGGGAGACAAGGCCGGAGAGGGAAAAAGTTATGGCAATCTCGGCTGCGCTTATGATAGTCTAGGACAGTTCAAAACAGCAATCGGGTACCATCAACGTCATCTAGAAATTGCTAAAGAAGTGGGAGACAAGGCCGGAGAGGGAACAAGTTATGGCAATCTCGGCTGCGCTTATTTTCGTCTAGGACAGTTCAAAACAGCACTCGGGTACTATCAAGGTCATCTAGAAATTGCTAAAGAAGTGGGAGACAAGGCCGGAGAGGGAAAAAGTTATGCCAATCTCGGCTGCGCTTATCATAGTCTAGGACAGTTCAAAACAGCAATCGGGTACCATCAACGTCATCTAGAAATTGCTAAAGAAGTGGGAGACAAGGCCGGAGAGGGAAAAAGCTATGCCAATCTCGGCTGCGCTTATGATAGTCTAGGACAGTTCAAAACAGCAATCGGGTACCATCAACGTCATCTAGAAATTGCTAAAGAAGTGGGAGACAAGGCCGGAGAGGGAAAAAGTTATGCCAATCTCGGCTGCGCTTATTTTCGTCTAGGACAGTTCAAAACAGCACTCGGGTACCATCAACGTCATCTAGAAATTGCTAAAGAAGTGGGAGACAAGGCCGGAGAGGGAAAAGGTTATGCCAATCTCGGCTGCGCTTATTTTCGTCTAGGACAGTTCAAAACAGCAATCGGGTACCATCAACGTGATCTAGAAATTGCTAAAGAAGTGGGAGACAAGGCCGGAGAGGGAAAAAGTTACGCCAATCTCGGCTGCGCTTATCATAGTCTAGGACAGTTCAAAACAGCAATCGGGTACCATCAACGTGATCTAGAAATTGCTAAAGAAGTGGGAGACAAGGCCGGAGAGGGAACAAGTTATGCCAATCTCGGCTGCGCTTATGGTAGTCTAGGACAGTTCAAAACAGCAATCGGGTACCATCAACGTCATCTAGAAATTGCTAAAGAAGTGGGAGACAAGGCCGGAGAGGGAACAAGTTATGGCAATCTCGGCTGCGCTTATCGTAGTCTAGGACAGTTCAAAACAGCAATCGGGTACCATCAACGTCATCTAGAAATTGCTAAAGAAGTGGGAGACAAGGCCGGAGAGGGAAAAAGTTATGGCAATTTCGGCTGCGCTTATTTTCGTCTAGGACAGTTCAAAACAGCAATCGGGTACCATCAACGTCATCTAGAAATTGCTAAAGAAGTGGGAGACAAGGCCGGAGAGGGAACAAGTTATGCCAATCTCGGCTCCGCTTATCGTAGTCTAGGACAGTTCAAAACAGCAATCGAGTACCATCAACGTCATCTAGAAATTGCTAAAGAAGTGGGAGACAAGGCCGGAGAGGGAAAAAGTTATGCCAATCTCGGCTGCGCTTATCGTAGTCTAGGACAGTTCAAAACAGCAATCGGGTACCATCAACGTCATCTAGAAATTGCTAAAGAAGTGGGAGACAAGGCCGGAGAGGGAACAAGTTATGGCAATCTCGGCTGCGCTTATTTTCGTCTAGGACAGTTCAAAACAGCACTCGGGTACTATCAACGTCATCTAGAAATTGCTAAAGAAGTGGGAGACAAGGCCGGAGAGGGAAAAAGTTATGCCAATCTCGGCTGCGCTTATCATAGTCTAGGACAGTTCAAAAGAGCAATCGGGTACCATCAACGTCATCTAGAAATTGCTAAAGAAGTGGGAGAAAAGGCCGGAGAGGGAACAAGTTATGGCAATCTCGGCTGCGCTTCTGATAGTCTAGGACAGTTCAAAACAGCAATCGGGTACCATCAACGTCATCTAGAAATTGCTAAAGAAGTGGGAGACAAGGCCGGAGAGGGAACAAGTTATGCCAATCTCGGCTGCGCTTATCGTAGTCTAGGACAGTTCAAAAGAGCAATCGGGTACCATCAACGTCATCTAGAAATTGCTAAAGAAGTGGGAGACAAGGCCGGAGAGGGAACAAGTTATGCCAATCTCGGCTGCGCTTATGGTAGTCTAGGACAGTTCAAAACAGCAATCGGGTACCATGAACGTCATCTAGAAATTGCTAAAGAAGTGGGAGACAAGGCCGGAGAGGGAAAAAGTTATGCCAATCTCGGCTGCGCTTATGATAGTCTAGGACAGTTCAAAACAGCAGTCGAGTACCATCAACGTCATCTAGAAATTGCTAAAGAAGTGGGAGACAAGGCCGGAGAGGGAACAAGTTATGGCAATCTCGGCTGCGCTTATCATAGTCTAGGACAGTTCAAAACAGCACTCGGGTACCATCAACGTCATCTAGAAATTGCTAAAGAAGTGGGAGACAAGGCAGGAGAGGGAAAAAGTTATGGCAATCTCGGCTGCGCTTATGGTAGTCTAAGACAGTTCAAAACAGCAACGGAGTACCATCAACGTGCTCTAGAATTTGCTAAAGAAGTTGAAGACAAGGCAGAAGAGGCACGCTCACTCTGTTCTCTTGGAATAAGTTGGGAGAGGGAAGGAAATATAATGAGAGCGCTTGACCTCTTTCATTCGAGTGTAAAGATTTATGATGATATCAGGGATAGTCTTCAATTTAACGACAACTGGAAGATTTGCTATCGCAATCAGCATAAAGATGCATACACATGTTTGTGGCGTATTAACCTAAGTCTAGGTGAAGTTGTTAAAGCTTTCTTTGCCGCAGAAAAGGCACGTGCTCAAGCTCTGAGAGATCTTTTAAACTCAAAATATCAGGTTGGAGACTCTTCAGAATATAGGAGCCTGTGCGTTTCTCTGAGTTGTGTACCATCAAGTACAGTTTTCATAGCTATAAGTGGGCCTTGCGTTTACTTCTGGGTTTTCCTAAGCAATGAAAATGTCCAGCTGAGAAAGGCACATATCAATAATTACAGATATCAGGATGAACTGGAATTTTTCATCGGGAAGATGAACAGAGATGCCCTTAAGGAGATCGGTGTTAGAGATGCTGTAACCTGCGAGAATCCTCCGACTGAGTCGCTGAAAGAGGAGGAAGTGGCGAATGATATGATTCGAATTGATGTGAAGTCTTCACAATCAACTGCGCTGCAGAAGCTTTATAATATCATTATTACTCCCATCGCTGATCTGATCGTAGGCAACGAGCTCACAGTTGTCCCTGAGGGGCCATTTTGCCTTGTACCTTATGCAGCTTTACAGGACCAGAAGTCAACATATCTAAGTGACTCTCTCGGAATTCGCGTGCTTCCGTCCCTGACGACTTTACGATTAATTACTAATTGCCCAGCTGAATTCCACATGGAGAGTGGTGCTTTGCTTGTCGGCGACCCGTGTTTCAAACATGTACTTTATCAGGGAAAACTGTTGACGCAACTTCCGGGAGCAAAGAAAGAAGTTGAAATGATCGGACGAATCCTCCATACTTCCCCCCTGCTAAGAGAAATGGCTTCAAAAGATGAAGTTTTAAAACGACTGTCATCGGTGGCTTTAGTACACATTGCATCACATGGTAAAATGGAAACTGGAGAAATTATATTGGCTCCAAACACTGCAAGAGAGAACCCTCAGCCCCAAGAGACTGACTATCTAATGACGATGAAAGATGTCCTAGAAGCTGGGCTGCGGGCGCGACTAGTTGTTCTAAGTTGTTGTCACACTGCTCGTGGGGAGATCATGGCCGAGGGTGTGGTTGGCGTCGCGCGAGCATTTTTGGGTGCGGGTGCTAGATCGGTTGTGGTAACGTTGTGGGCGATTGAGGACGAGGCAACCCTGGAGTTCATGAGTTTCTTCTACGATGCACTGTTGAAAGGCAAGAGGGCAAGTGAAGCTCTCAATGGAGCCATGAAGTGTATGAGAGAATCTGGAAATTTCAAGGAGGTGAAGCAGTGGGCACCATTCGTACTCATTGGTGACGATGTTCAACTGGATTTTAAGGAGATTTAGATGCTGAACCATGTAATTACTTTTACTATAACTTCGATTCAGTACTAAGCGACTTCTGATAAAAAAGATAGCTTTAGATGTCTGCATAGATGCGTTTTTTTGCCATGCAATTTTTTTTTCTACAGGCTAGCAGTTTTTTTGTTGCACGGACAAATTGAGATGCCATACAAATGACTCGACGTGATTACTACGATAACGTTTTTCTTAGACAACAAGAAAGGATTGAAAAAAACTTTCGTTTAAATGAATCCTGTTGTGCAGTGTCTAGTTTTATTTCGTATCCCCGAATTAAGGAAACAAATTCATGGCAATTAACAAGCTCCCTAAAGTTTTCTCTTTCTAATGTATTATTTTATTATTATTTTTCAGTTAAGGAGGTGAGCCTTGAAGGAAGAAAGCCGATGAAGTTTAAAGCTGCCTACAAACGTTAATGTTTGTAGCAAAACCCACTGGGCTACTGATGGAATGTCTGTGATAGTCTTCTTTTCAAAACAGGGAGAACCAAAAGATGATTAAATCAAAAATTTAACAGGAGCCCCTATGGATTTCTATTGTTTCAAAAATTGTTTTTTCAGTTTTAAGAAATGCTCTTGGATTTTGGACATATCAAAGAGAAAGAACTTTGAAGTGTCTTGATTGTTCATGTCAGGTTCAAACTAGTTTTGTAATGTTATTTTTTTAAGTGATGTCCTGAAATTATCATGACTCGCTAGGTAGCTGTAATCTAATTTGAATGAAGTCGTTACCTATAAACAAGTTTATTGGTGTTGCAGTTTCGTCTAAGTCGAAAAGATTTTTTTTCCAAATTTTTTTCAATCCATTTTTGCCGTATAGCTGAGTGATAGTTATACGCTTGTATAGAGTTTTCAGAGAACTTGAAGAATACTCAGTTGTTCCGCAATTGCTCGATGATCTTAGTTTCAGTCGAGTGGAAATTACGTGAGTAACTTTTCGAGGAATTTTACCAAGTTGTTTGTTATCAAAGTTATTTTCTGCATCTATTAATTCGTTTGGTCAGACTTTGAGTGACTGATTCTAACTGTTATGGCTAAGGTTTAACCTTGTCTTTACCAATATTTAGAAAGATTTGTCTTTTGCATTTGATTGCGATAAATAATTATTGTACCTTGTGTAGTGCATCGGATACATTTTAAGAATGCTCTCAAAAACCAATTGTTCAATTAGAAAACGGAAGGCTTTACTGAATAATTTTTTTGTCCGGAAACTTCATGAAAGTTTCAAAGTTATGTCTTAGACGAAAGGTCGAGGGGAAAGTTCAGAAAGTTTAAGTTGGAGCTGGATGATATTTTATTCAGTTACACCAATTGTATTATTGACCTAATTTTCACTTTCTTTGTAATTTTTTTTGCATTAAATGCTGTTGTTTAAGTTACAGAAGAGTGGATTTTGGAATTTATTGACGGGGGTGTGCTGCATTGTGAGGGAAGAGATATCTGCCGATCAAAAAGCAACAACCACAGGAAAAACAACAGCAACAACAAAATAATTTTTCTGGCATGTTAGCCGCTCCAATCTCCCGTGGGGAGAAAAAGCATTGATGCATGAACTGCTTATACGATCCCTGAATCTTATGAGTTCTCGTATTGAAGAAAACCTTGAAATTTGCAACGTTATGTCTCGTAATACTAAGCCGTCATTCTGAAAAAGAAAAATCGTTAACCTCCAAATGGCGAAATTTAGGGGTCTACCGTCAGAACCGCCAGTAACAGTGAGTCTCCCTTGTGACTTTATTTTTATCGATGATATTGAATGGACCACAGCAATGCTATGAGGATATGTTTTGAAAGGGAACTTTCCCGGTCAGTGACCTTTCTCAATGGAAACTTTCTGACGGGTGTGAGCTGTTAAGAGGCCGTGACTGTAAATATCGAGAATTGCTGGCCAGGCTAAAGCAATCGAAAATTCTGATAATTTGCCTGGAAAACTCCTTTAGGGAGATATATTAAAAAAAATATTTCAAAGTTTGAAAAATAAAATGTGTCCGAGGAAATGGGGAAAAACGAAAATTCGGGTTTTTACCTAATTAATTATGCAAAAATACAGTAAAATTGAGCAACTTTAGCGTGCTATTACTAAAGGAGGATGTTTCGTAAGAAATCGGGAGTGCTTTTACTTCAAAGTATAACTAATGTGACTTTTATATGTGGCATTTTAAGGAGCTTTGGTTTAATTGTAAAATTTACATGATTTTTTAACTAAGTGCTGTCAAATGCTTGTTGCAAAAAGCGAAAAATCGACCAGCTTCAAACCTTCAAAACGTGTCTTGGTATGTGTGGCATCATGTCAAACTACATACTTGCACAAAGTTTGGTACTTATACTAAAATAATATGTAATAAAAAATTTGGTTAATTCAGAAACGTGCGGGCAAAACATAAAGCTTTGCGACACACTGTGGCCAGAGGTCACGAATTTGCGTGATGCAAATCAGTTGTAGAAATCGTACCGCCTAACGGTTCTGGTGTAGGAAGGGCTCTTTTGACGGCTTCAACATAAAATGTACAAGAATAATGACCAGTTTTTAATAGCGTTTAATTCTTTTTGAAGCCAATGAGGTTTTTGTTTTTTATCTCGATACTCTCTTGAGGAAAAGCAAAATGTTTCAATTGCGTGACACTTGTCACGTTGGATCAGAGGTGAAGTTGCCGAGTAAAGCGGACACGATCCTTTATTTCGTCAAAACTCCATTCTAAAGCATCCAGTCCTATAGATCTCGTTTTAAATTATTTGTATAAACTCTTTAATGAGTCTTTATCGAACAACATCTCGCCGGCCTGATCCTGTTTGACTTCAGGCTGACTGCCAAGTGCAGTTCGAAGGGGACTTTTTCATTTCCGGTTTGCGCCTTTAATACGGGGACCGCGGAGCTATGGGGTTGAGTGGGCTGTAGCCCCACCAAGAACAATTTATTATTATCATTATTATTTATTTTAATCTTTGTAATTAAAAAAAAAGTTGACAAGTTTTTCCTAGGACTGAAGCGCGTTTCCGGTGATTTCAGAAGCTCCAGATTTCAAAAATTGCGGGGGGAGCATATCCCAGGACACCCTCTCTAGCAGTCTTTCTGAACCAAGAAAGGCGTACTAAGAAACAGACAAAAGGAGGCTCTCCTCGGAGGGGAGGCCCCAGGTCCCTCATTGATAAGTTGGTGTCAATGAGCTCACACTACGCGTGAACTAAAATAGCTCCTCCGATCTAAAATATGCTCCGTGGCCCCCATTTTATATCAACTTTCATATAAAACTCAATTTTTTTGATACAGCCTTTTGCCATTTGCCTGTTAAACTGCATGAGCAGCATTTAACAAGGTCTTCGAGCAGAGCGATGTAAGATATCTTTTTTCACTGATCAACCCCAGGTTACATTTTAATCTAACTGCTCAAAAATAGACTCCTTAGCATTTGACAAATTAAACTCTTCTTCCATAGCAACCAGATCTTCCTCAGTTACAGCTTGTGCGCAGAGGGCTGTCTACTGTTTCACTTTTGGTGCCATTCTGGAAAAAATGAAGCTACTTGTTGAGTCGCCAAAAACTCGGAGACACTGAACAAGCGCTTCCCTTTCGATCCCTTTGCTCTTCTCATTTCTGTTGCAACCATTTCCGCGTCGACCTTTTTGCCACTTTGTTGTTTGATGGTAAATCTAACAGTCAGATATTCTCCTTGCTTTTCGTTAAACCGGTAAGCTTTCTTAACTTGTTTGAAAGCGAAGCCTTCAGTGCTATGAGGACAGGTTTGAGGAGGTAGAGGAATAGTTGGCACGGAACTTGAACCTTCCTCGAGCCTTGCGGCATATTTAACCTTCTCTTTATCAAGAAATGTCTCCCTTTCAACCGTCTTTGTGTATGTTCCGAACGCGAGATGCTTTTCCAGAGAAAAATGCCTTTGGAAACTACGCGTGCCGCCCTCTTTTGGACGTGGAAACACTTGAACATCGCCTTTCGCTTCACGGCCAGTAGGCTTCACTTAGTAGGCTCTTTAAGTTTTCTCCTTGGGGCGATCTCTTTAAATTCGCCGAGGGAATATTTTGGTAATGGCGTTCTGTGGAAAATAATAACATGAAAGATGATTAACGACAAAATCAAACACACCTAAAAATTGTCCACACCTAAAAATTGTCCGGGGCCTTTATCAAATGTCTGCCACAACCTCATTCCACCAGGATAAAATCTGAAGTTGTTCAGTAAACTGATGTCATTACTCTTCTTTTGCGTGGGGGAACAGTTTCGCGTTCCCCGAGACTGTCGAACACTAGTCACTACACGAATCCCAGAACTTGCACCACAAGCCCCTCCCCCCCCCAAGAAGAGAAACAAAGCTACAGAATGATATCGTTTCCTTTTTATGCTCTGTGAAAAACCTCGCACGTGTTTACCTTTAAGAAAAAGACCGTGATTACATCATAGAGAATTATCGCCCAGACTGCAACACGGTATAATTGTTACCGTGACATAAGTCCTTTTTATCAATTTTTGTGACAGAAATGTGGCCCTTTTACCGAAAAAGATAAGAGTAAATGGCATAAAAAAAATAGTTGGGCTGTTATCTTGGGTGAAAAACTACACAGCAGAGGCTTGCGGTGTTGCGTGACTTTGTTTGTTTACTCGCACAACATTTTTCAAGATATGCAAGATATTTCAAAAGAAATATTATCGCATTTGCAGAAAACGTAGCTATTCAACTAGGAATAAGGTCGATAATAAACACCTAGTCAACGAAAATGGTGAAATATACAGCGGCGCTTATCTATAGTTAGGTGTAGGTAGTGCTGTTGAAATAGCGAGTCAACAATAACAAAGTCTTGTGCAATTCAAATTAACAGAAAATTTCGTATCTACACATCAATTTACAGCTCTCTTCAGCAATGTCTATGGATCTTTTATTGTATAATTTCATATCATTTCCATATCATATAGTTTTTTTAACCATCTTTGACTATCTTGTTTACTTCGTAGCTCTCAAGTACAATTTCTAGAACTGATTTGTATCATGCAAATTCATGACCTTGGCCACATTGCGTCGTAACTCTTGTATTTTTCCGGCACTTTTCTGAATTACCCAAATCTTTTATTTCATATTATTTTAGCATAAGGACCAAACTTTGTGCCAGCATGCATTTTGACATGATTTCTCAAATACCAAGACGCGTTTTGAAGGCTTGAAGTTGCTCGAATTTTCGCTTTTTGCAACAAGTGTTTGAGAGTACTTTGTTAAAAAATCCTGTAATTTTTAAAATTAAACCAAAGCTCCTAAAATTGCCATAAATAAAAATTAAATGAATTATATTTTCAAGTAAAAACATCCCCGATTTCTTACGAAATATCCTCCTTCAGTACTAGCACACTAAAGTTGCTCAATTTTACTGTATTTTTTGCATAATTAATTGGGCAAGAACCCGAATTTTCGTTTTTCCCCATTTTCTCGGAAACATTTGATTTTTCAGATTTTTGAAATATTTTTTTTCTAATATATATCTCCCTAAAGGGTTTTCCAGGAAAATTATCAGAATTTTCGATTTTTCAGCTTGGCCAGCGATTCTCGATATTTACAGTCATGGGCTCTAAGTGCAAATTTACTTCCCATAGAACATTTCCAGTTAAGCAGCATTGTCAACACAGTCCCTGTTGCACGGAGACAAATTGTCAGACAAAGGGCAGAGCCCCTTTCTCCGCATATTGAGGATTCTAATATTTTCAAACTGGAAACTTCGTGGTAGTTTTATTGAAGTTCTAATCCAAATTACATCACAAGGCTTTTAAGAAATATTTTTATTGCTGAAATGAGCTCCCTCGGGTAGGTTTATTCATGATTCCATACGATTCGAGGCGATAGCCTATCTTTTTGTATCAAGGCCGGTACTCCCTTATTGAAAGAAAACTTCGATTTTAGCCTAAGCTAGTATGACAAATAAAGATTTGAAGGCGACTTCTTTGTTCGCAATTTGGATGCCACACGTAGAAAGGAGTGTCAGGACTGTTTTTTTTTTTTTCTGACAAAATGGCGCCATTTCTCTCTTCTCTGGGCCTGTTTTTTCTTTTTCTTTGTCCGAGGACTCCTCTCAAATTTTGATTTCTGTTTATTATCCATGAGACTTTCCACCAGCAGAGAACTTCCACGGGTGAATTTTGTCAAGTGCACGGTGTAAACAAAATATGCAAATAACATGCAATTGCCGCGAATATTCCCCACGGGGGTTCTCCCCTTTACGAGATTATGACACCTTCCTGATTTATTAACTTTTCTTTGAAAATGCGTTTTCCTAAATAAGTCGGACGCTTTTTGAGGTTTTTAAAATTTTTTTTTGTAAACGTTTGGTAAAATTTCTAACTTCAATCTAGTCAAATAAAAGAAAAAACCATTTTTTCGGCCTCTGAAGGTTGGAAGTAACATTAAGTTTTGCAAAGCATCCATATCAAGCTGATGTTTTGGATCACCTGAAAGGTTTCCAGAGCAATGAAGCTCGAAAACTTTGTCCCTGTGAGGGTGGTGTTTTTTGAAAGGCGCAGACCTAGATGAAGTTCATCTTAAACGCTAATGTTAATCGCATTTCTCCGTTTGATCTCCGTCAGTCATTCCTCTCTCGACCGAAGTTGCAAATGTTTTACATCTTTTTAAATGCTATCAGGAGTAGAAAAAGTGGTGATTCATAATTTATAAAACAACTCTAAAGGTGGTGAAAATGGGAAGTATTCTCATCATTTTCGGAGTCCAAACACTTCGTTCTTTATTCAAATTAACCCTTTTATTTTTAGCAGCACTAGTGTTGACTTTCACTTCCTGTAGATGAGTCCAAGTGTAGACCTCATACCTACAGCTTGTTCGTGATCCAGCAACAAAATTGTTCCTCAAGTAATAAAGATTGAAATTCGATGTAACATACATTTTCGGCTTCAAAAGTAATCCACAGAACAGGTAAAAATTTTAATGAAAATGTGTCAAACTGAAAACTACACTGAGGCGCCTTTCAAAAATTTGATTTCCCACCTCTCAATGGATCATCGTATACATCCAGTTTTGTGTTACTTGACGTTGCTTGACATCCGTTTGTTGCTACATTTTGATCGTTTGATAAACATTATTAATATTGTCAGAGATGATCAGAGAAAATACTGAAAGCAAACTTTAAGATGCATTATAGTTCGTATAAACTTTATTTATCGCCCTTTAACAACCGAGTTCGAAGAGCGCATGCTCAAAACTGGTGTTCAGACCTTTTCTGCGTGTTGTCATCCGACGTTTTGAATCGTCATGCGAATTACAGCTGTAATTTCTCTCGCAGACTTCCCGTTCCCCCTTCTCGTTTCCTGGTGCTGGTATGTTATATCCACAGAAGATGTTCCTAACTACTCCAACACAAAACATTACAATCACTTTAAATTAACTATATGGTGGACTTTTTATTATTTCTTTCTCCAACCTGTCACCGGACGCTCATTTTTCAAACCCAGTTGTTCTCCCGTGGTTGAGAGGTTACCTTCCTCCATTTCTGAAACCTATGGACTGCTTGTCTTTGATACTTTTATATCAAAGACCAATTGAGCAAACCGCCTTCCGGCTAGCTCAACTTGTTAGACCGCTGGACTGTTGTGCGGGAGGTCAATTGTTCGAGCCCAGGCCGGACCAACACTCAGGGTCTTAAAATAACTGAGGAGAATGTGCTACCTTTTTTTAATATCGAGAAATGGATAGACATTTTAGTCTTCTCGGACCAGGACGAATGAACTGTTGGTCCTGTCTCCTGCATCTTTAATTAGATAATTTGATTAGGCAGAGGACGTTAAAGAACACACATCACGAGATTACTGTGATGTGATAATTTGGATATATCAACAAAGTTGAAATGGTAAATTGGCCACCGTAACGATTACAAAAGCTGACGTTTCGAGCG
The DNA here is from genome assembly GCF_964205215.1 of Stylophora pistillata. NCBI lineage: Eukaryota > Metazoa > Cnidaria > Anthozoa > Scleractinia > Pocilloporidae > Stylophora > Stylophora pistillata. The sequence continues at coordinate 17,026,633 of NC_142530.1, forward strand.
TTAGCCCTTCGTCGGAGCGAATAGAGGAACTGCGAGTTTTGTGTGGCTTTTCATTCCACTAATTTATTCGTGTTTTTCTCGTTGCCATGCTCCCACCAGTAACGTAGCTCCATTTTTTGCCTTTAAATGCACACAAAACCCACAGTTCCTCTATTCGCTCCGACGAAGGGCTAACGCTCGAAACGTCAGCTTTTGTAACCGTTGCGGTGGCCAATTTACCATTTCAACTTTGTTGATATATCCAAATTATCTCGTTACTCCCACCGGCGCAGCCCCAAACAGTTTCTTTCGAAACTATCAGCCTTTACTGTGATGTGGTCTGGCCTTGTTACTGGGAATTGGAGGAGGGGGCGTCTGTAAAAAATTCGCCTTTTTTGATTGTAAACTGCCACTGGCAGTCTGGTAAAGTCCCCCGCACAGTATTGTAAAGCGCCACGAGCTCAGGATATGAGCGCTATATAAATATAAGTTACTATTATGCAGTATACACGTTTGGATGCTAGTGAGTTAAGCAAGATAGGGCGAAAATTCGTAACCTATCTGCATGACAGGACTGTTAACTATAATAATATCTAATACTACTTAAATATAAATGATCAATATAAAACGATTAAAGTGTCAATTGGCCCAATACTAAGATGTTTTTTTTTTTAAATGTTCATGATTTACTGTTCGCTTCTTTAATTTATCCTTAACTTAAAATGTTCATAAAATCCTGTTCATAAAAACCAAATCATAATGTACTTAAAATTCCTATGCTGTAACCAGTTTAAATGATCTTGCAATGTTCAGAGTGCTACTTAATACAGCTTTCTGCATTCTCAGCAATATTTCTTTGTATCTTGTACCAAAGAAGCCCTTCATTTCAGTTTCCATGGCTTTAGACCATCCTCCAAGTACATCTATAATGACGTTTACTTGTGAGATCTTGCATCCTGGGTGTTGTTTTGTCAGCTCAAGTCTAAGTGCTCCATACTTCTTGGTCTTTTCTTTGTCTTTCTCGTCTTTGTTGTTGATCCAAGGGCAGCTCATTTCCACCACAAGTACCTTCTTGTTTTTGTGGTCGATGAAACGTGCATCCACACGATTAGATTGTACATATGTATGATCAGCATATACTGGTACATCCCAGTATGCCTCAGCATCAGGTGACTTATAAAGAGGTTTGGGCTTCACATCTGAGAACCATGGCGGAGTACTCTCAGCGAGCTCTAGGTATTTGAGCATCTCAAAGAAGAACACTTTCAAAGCAAAATTGTGCCTTTCTAAGTACTTGGACTGAGCTAATGATGGACATCCAGCAAGTACATGTGCCATGCTCTCAGGACCTTCGCCACACATTCTACATTTGACATCGTTCTTGTCCGCTGTTCCAGTCTTGTAGGCCATGTAGACCTTTGTTGGTGTGAGCTGTTCGTACAGTTCCATGATGCCTGCGATACAGTGGGTAGGAGCACATTGCCATTTATTAAGCCATGCAAAACAATTTTCAAGGCTCAGTTGATCATCTTGCCATCTTGCTTTTAAAAGACTTCCTTGCCACTGTTGATCTTCGACTTTTTTGACTAGTTTCTCATTTACAACTTTCTTTATATGCTTCTTGATGTGCATATCTTTGGTAGCTATCTCTGGTTCTTCTGTTGGGCTACATGATGGTTCAGTGGTATTCAAGTTCAGAGTTGTATCCAGTTCTTGTGCAAACTTCTTCGAGTCAGTGATAAGAGAGGAGAATCCCTTGACTATAGCACATTCTTCAAACTACAACAAACATATGAAACATATGAGTGAACTGCGGTTATGAGACGTATATAAGAACGATCCTTCGCAGTAAAGCACTATTTAAGCAATAGTGGAAATCAGACCTGAAAAAAATTTCAGGCCTGTACGGGATTCGAACCACTGACCTCTGCGATACTAGTGCAGCGCTCTACCAATTGAGCTAACAAGCCAACTGGGAGCAGGCCATCAACGGGTTTATATCGAATTAATTTGATGGCCTGCTCCCAGTTGGCTTGTTAGCTCAATTGGTAGAGCGCTGCACTAGTATCGCAGAGGTCAGTGGTTCGAATCCCGTACAGGCCTGAAATTTTTTTCAGGTCTGATTTCCACTATTGCTTAAATAGTGCTTTACTGCGAAGGATCGTTCTTATATATTCTTCAAACTGTTGCACAGATTTCATCTTGGGGTCTAGACTTTCATAGAGTTTAACTGCTGCTTTGATCTTGATCAGCTTATACTCTTGCTCAATGGCTCGTAGTCCTCGTCCTCCTTTCTCCCTTGGTAGATATAGCACCGCTATGGAGCTAAGTGGATGATGCCCTCCATTTTCGCAGATGATCTTTCTTGTTTGTCTGTCGATGTCACGCAACTCAGCAAGTGGCCAATGCTGAGTCCGCATGGAGTGTGTGAGTGCTGGAAGTGCAAACTGGTTTGTAACAAGGACGCGGTTAAAATCAGATAGTGGGCTCGTCCAGATTACGGATAGTCTTCTGAAATACACTTTTGCAGCCTCTGTGAGTGCTTGCTTCTCGTCTTGCATAAATGGTTCTTTAATCCCCAGAAACTTGTAGTTGGATCCTGACTCGAGATTCTTGACCACTGACGTCTCGTTGAGTTTGACGTCTTTGGCAACTTGGACTTGTTTACCTCTACGCACATGAATAGCGCTACACTTTTTTTGGGTTCCAGTGAAGTCCCATATCTTGCATTGCAGTGCAGGTTGATCGAAGTACCTGATTTAGTTTAGTTTCAGAGGCAGCAAACACATTCAGATCGTCTACATAAAGTAAGTGTGTTATTCGAGTTGATAAGAGCTTAGACAGCCTGTATCCCTCTGTAGCATTCAATATCCAAGCAACAGGGTTAAGGCACAGTGCGAAAAGGTGTGGGCATAGGGCGTCGCCCTGAGGCAGTCACTTGTGAAATCTGATGGTGGTAGACGTTTCGCTTCCTTGCTTTGTAGTCGCTACGATCTTGGTATTCCAGCTTGCGCTCAGGTGTTTTATCACTTTACCAATCCAGGCGGGTACCCTGTGTACTTCCATCATCTCAATCAACCAGTTATGAACAACAGAATCATACGCTTTCCGAACATCAACCCATGCCATGCTTAAATTGCGTTTACCTCGATGACAGTCCTGAGTGGCCATCTTATCAATCATAAGGTTGTCAGTCGTTCCACTACAGCCAGACTTCGCTCCCCTCTGTTCGCCTTCCATATTATTCCATTATTATTATTATTATTATTATTATTATTATTATTATCATATAACCAAAGAATGAGAATTTCAAAGCTTTCCTCCGTCAGGCTTTTGTAATAGGCTTTTGCGTCATTTTCCCTAATCTCTAGATACTGGACGGCAGTGAAATGCCTGTAAGCTACCCGAGAGGCGGGAAGTTTGAATGCTCGCATTGAACAGCGAGTTTTAAACATTAAAAACGCAGTCATGGGTTTGCGCAACTATCAAAACTTCTACCAACACCACGTGGCCTATTCAGCGTAGAAATTCGCGTTTACATATCGTCACCTAAGCATACACATCCACCAATTAGATGCTAGAGAGAAGGATTTCAGTTAATTTACGTATTGTGTCGCAAGTTTTCCACAGCTCTCAAGAATTTAAGGTATCAGCGTTTTTTTTTAAAGTCATAGGTTCTTGCCATCAAAATATTCCACAAATTTTCTTCTAAAGGTAGCTAAGTAATCATGAACTACCGGGAGCCACTACTCTTGGACAAATTGTGTTTGGATGAGTTTTGCTTTTTCATTTCGAAGTTATTTTGATCCAGAACGCTCTGGATAAGATGTGATTTTGGGGAACTGAAGAAATAGCACGAGCTGATCTTCGCAATGGCCTTCTTGTTATCCAGAACAATTTTCTGCCTCATTCAAAGCATGTGAAGAATAAAGGCCTGCATGCAAACTCCTGTATATCTTGATCTTGTGAACCTTTGAGTAAATTTACTACCAGACCATGAGAGCATTTGAAACAGAACTGAAGTTGAAAAAAAACTTCTGATATCGCATAACTGAGGGAAAGTTCAAAAATATCGGTAAACGCTTTGCTGATAAAAAGAATCTGTTGCTGTAGTATTTTTGAGGGGATATTAAGAAAATTTCTCGTGCTAAGCAGGTGTAGAAGTCTCGTCTTTCGGAGCTGTATTCTGCGTCATTTCTAGCATTCACACACTGAACCTAAATTTTTAACATTTCGGTTTCGACGAAAGCAGGAGATTGTTTAGTCCGTTGTTACGCGACCGAAAAATCGAACCGCACGACCTAAAGCCGATTAAATGTTTGATTAATTACCTAATGACAAATCCGGCTTTCATCTGATCAGCTACCCGAAAGGTCAAAACGTGTTCTCTCGCAATTTCCATAGATGAACACTCGAAGAAGAAACTTGGTTCTTGTAGCCGGTTCAATAATTTTTAATTTGGTAACGAGACATTTTTCTGTCACCAAAAAAGAAGTTTTCCCTCGGTTTAAGCTGCAACGGAAGCACAAATATGTCTCATTGTAAATCAAAATAAAGAAAACTACAGCGAGTGTTACAGACTTATTTTGGTAACCTCTTCGTGTTCATATTTCCTATGTAGAGATACTTTAATTCTATTAATGAAACCTTCGTTTCGGCCCTTAATAATGCAGAGAAGGAACTTAGCTGCAATGCAACCTTAAGCTCAAGCTTGGTCAGTAGCACAGCCCGAGGGGGCACTAGGTGTCATAATTTACGTTTCTTGATTTACAAAACAAAAGTTGTGTAGTACCAGTTAACCTACCATCCTCTGAATCCGTTTAACCTCCAAATTTGTCATTTTATTTCTAAATGCCTGAAAATGTCAAGAATATAATTTTTCTTTGCGAGAATCTCGATAAATTTTCGATTCCCGAGTGCATATCAAATGCCTCCTTGCTCTCCTACGTTATCGGCTCGTTACTTGATTTTATTTATTTTATATATTTTCTGCCATATATACTCAATGTTTCTGTATTCCGATGAGTTCTTCCTGCGATTTAGACTCAGTTATTCTCCTTTCCTTTTGTAACAAGAGGACATGTTTCTCGGATAGTACAGATTTTTTTTCAAACAGAATCTTAACCCATAAAATTCAACAATGTTACTGATTGCTTCCCTTGTTGTCCTTATGCATTTCCTCGCAAAGTGTTTAAGAGATTATAGTATTATTATTAGAGAATGTGGTATTCCATCAATAAAATAATATCTTCCTGTTCAGTTTTTCTATTTTAATTTCATGATTGTTAGATTTGCATCGATATCGTTAGGAGACGTTCCATGTTAAGCTCCTCTGGCAGTTATAGAATCAGTACTGTTATAGTAATAGACAACACTTCAAATAAGATATTTCATCCGATATATCCATGAAAAGCGTCAAATTCTCCCATATCCGCTTTCGCCGAGGCAACCTTATGAAACTTCTAACGTTAAGCTTATTTCGATTAAATGTTTACGGTCAAAAGTGAAAAAGTTCACTGTGAAATTTGATAGAGCTAAAGATATCATCCCGATACAATGGTTTTTGGAATCAACAAAGCTGTTTCTTCCCTACATGAAAAGGACGTAGCTTCGCAAAATAACATACGACTTTGTTCCTACGTAGTCGAGTCCAAAGCAGGATTAAACTTGTGACCATCCCTCTTTTGTTTTCATTCATTGGCTTCCTCTCACATGAAGAGAGAACTTGGTGTTTCATCAAGTAACACCACGAAAGTCATAATTTTCACTGTTCTCATCGATCACTGCTTTTTTTTCTGGATATTGCATCGATGTCTATTTTCTACCCGTTAGAATGAAGTACATGATCAGTAAATGTTGATCAACACCGGAGAGAAATATATATACCTTATTAACCAAGCGCGTGGGCCGTACTGGGAGAATATCGGCCCGGGTTCTTGACAGTACGGACCGAGGACCGATATTCTTTCAGTACGGTCCCGAGCAGGCTTTGTTAATAAGAGATTTATTATACGACTGAAGTTCAAAGGGACACAAGTCTGGTATCATTCGGGACCATTCGGGACAGTGCCCGGTCCAATACTTAGAGAATGCTGGACCGGCAATAGAGCATTTTGATTGGTTGATTTTAGTTATTGGCCCTCTAACTACCCGAGTCGGAAGAACTAACTCTAACTACCCTCTAACTACCCGAGTCGGAAGAAATAAAATCTTAAAATATACTACCAATAGGAAAGCAGTCTTTTAGCACGAGTTTTTACCGAGAAAACTTGGGGTTACAATTTTTCTTCCTATTCACTTAAACAGGCTATAGTTTACATCATTAGCTCTCCTCGCCTGTAGATTACTTGGGGTGGGGGGGGGGGGGGTGAATTTAATTCCAATAAACCTTTTCTCCAAGCAGGATACTTGACTTTTCACCGTAACAAGAGGAATGCAGATTTAGATCGTTTTGTAAAGAGAGGTGCTGATGACATTATAACAAATAGAATGTGCGTTCCTTTTTAAGAAATTTCAGCTGCAGTTATTTAGGAATCTTTTATCTGCGAATTCTATGCAGAAACACCTCTGTTTGCAGAAAGTCTCGGTACATCTTAGAGCAATTTTAGAAGAAAAATAGTAATAAAAAGTCGACTGTAAGTAATGACCGTGCAAGGCCAATTTGAGTCTCGCTTGAGGATTTTTGAGCTCCGGCATTTCCGGATTTCGCATTCGGATGTGGTACATGAGGCCATATACTTCTAATTTTCTAATTTTTTTCTTCTAATCCATTTTCACTGCATTACCGCAGTAGGGTAGGACTAGAACGGAACATATGTGATCCATGCGAGTTGTCCACCAATTAAATCACACCCATCCCACCCCAGGGGAGGACATCCATCACACAGTAATCTCGTCGTGCGTGGGAAATTAACGTCTCCTACCCCTAACCCTGTAGGAGACGGGACCTCCATTTATTCGTCCCTATCCGAGAAGACTAAAATAACTAATCATTTCTTGATGTTATAAGAAGGTAGCATATTCTTCTCAATTATTTTAAGGCCTTGAGTGTTGGTCTGGCCGGGGCTTGAACCCACGACCTGCCGCACAACAGTCCAGCGGTCTGTCCATTGAGCTACCCAGGGGACGGTTAGGAGTTTGGTTCACATGTGACAAACGGCGGCGCACATTACACTGGAATCAGCTATGCTATAGTTTCACAAATCCTTCATGGGCAGATAAATCAACTATCTTAAAGTTTACTATGTTTATCTGAATGTTGAGAAATAGATCTGTCATTGAAACAAAACTAATAAAGAGAAAGGAGAAACGCTTTGCTAAGTGGTCGAATGAAGAGCGATATTTTTATTTGTCACGAGTGGATAATTAAAAGAATCAAAGCTTCTTAGAGGATTTAATCCCTAAACCTACTGATTTCGATTTTTCTTTTTAATCTCTTCATTGACGGTGGAACCCGAAATTTACTCTATTTCTCTGTCTATTTACAGACTGACAAGACGCTTTCGACAATGCAGATCCTAGCAGAATGCAGAGGGGTTTGGCGCATATGTAACCAGCGTACGTGCTGGCATATTGGCGAGTCATCTGTAGCCTTGTGCTTGAGCTCCAGATCATAAAAAGGCTATCGATCAACGATTCTAATATTCGAAGTAAACTCCATGTTTTTCTTTCTCTTAGGCTTGTGACGAATAAATATCACATTTCTTTGATTCTTTCGCCTTGTGTTGGAATTATTTCTGTAGGTCCTAATTAACTAATCCCGTTTTCGCCTTTGACTCTTGTGAAATTGTGACTTGCTCCACAAGCGTACGTGATAACAAAACGGTAAACTTGGTAACACGAGGAGTTTCGAAGAAGCCGAACACAATTATGAGCTTATCGAATTGGAAACAGAAAATGCTGTATCATTTGTTACATTTTTAAATCTATGAATCTGTTTGTTGGCATGCTTTTTCACTTTTTAATCGCCAAGTTGGGACTGGACGCAAAATAAAGTTATGCAAATGTAACGCTGAGACTGAATGCCCGACAGCCGGGCACGGTCTTATGGACTGAATGCCCGACAGCCGGGCACGGTCTTATGGACTTAATGTCCAGAAATCACGAGTTTCCACAGGAAAGGCGTTTCGTCTCTGGCTGAGACTTCTTGAGTGAACGATTATGTGGCCCTTAAAATATAACAGCAAAGTTTCTTGTGTTGTTCCGTTACAGCATGTTTCAGTTATTCTGCAATTCCATGGGAAGACGTATGTACTATCCATGCTCTTCAACATAAGTCGTAATCATTCTCAGAAGAAGTCTCAGCCAGAGACGAAGCGTGTCGCAGGAAACAAAGAAATTTTACAACAACAAGAAGTCCTCCTTTGCGCTGCTCACCAGTCTCCGTTAAATTATATTAATCCCACCACCTCGAATATTTCCCTCCTTTTCTTTCGTCCCACCCTCTCCCCGTCCCTCAGTACCTATCGATTAGGGTTGATCCCACCATTGATCTCTTGAAAGCAATATGCATGAACTCCCCCTTAAAATTTTTTTTTCCGTCCCCCCAGCCCTTTTTAAGCCCTAAAAAACGACCGATCCCTAAAATGGTGCAAAACGAATGTTCATGGCGTCTGTGCGCATATCTCCAGTGCAGATTTTTCGCCTCAATTTACAATAAATGCCTGTGTTACTTGTTTTTGTCTGCAAGAACATTAAAGATGGAAGGTTAAAGTGATACTGAAGGCCCCAATGAGTAATCTAGTGGCCAGATCCTACCGTTTGACTGTAACTGAACGGCTTTGCCGTAGAAGGTCTGGGTACAAGACTACCCAACGACAAAATGTACTTCAGAATTCAGTGTAATTCATGTGTTTTATTGAACTCCTTTAAAAGCGACAGCGAAACCCAACACCACACCAGACTTGCACATTGCTTGTGGACGAGTCAAAGCTTCTAACTGAGTTTTCCCTAAATACGATGACCTCATTTTATGAATTCAATTCTTATCTACGAAGTATTTTCCTTTTAGTCCATGCATAGGTCTAAAGATATTAACACCGAAATGCAAAGCACCCTTCCTAAGTAAAACGCACTTGAAAATCCGGTAACAATTCAACGAAAAACTGTCAGGTGCAATCATTTTTGGGACGCTTTCCTAGTCGTGTTGCTGATCTCCGTATGCAAGCACGGTGTAGCCAGCAGACTTCTCACGTGACTTCTTGAAGATCATCAGTGTTGTACCCACCAATGAAGCGACGCAAAGCACAAGGAGAACGATCATGAGGGAAGGAGTGGAACCTAATGGGGAGATAGAAGGCATAAATTAAATTATCCACTTATGACTAGGTTACCTAACTTAATCTTTTGGTTAGCGGGCAGCGCGAGTCACAACAAAGAACCAGAACAATCGACGAAAGATCAGGGACAATATTTAGGCACTCTTTCGCACCTCTCATCGCTCGCCATTACAGCTGAAGGTCCTGCTGTCTGCCTGAGACAGAAATGATGATAAGTTTTTATGTTACAGCTTCAGTAAAATGTGCAGATATTAGTTAAGCATATGTGTGCCTTTCTGACAAACCAGTTGAAGGCTGGTTTTGCCCAATGCGTTCTGCTTTTAAAGTTGTGAACAACTTTAATCGTGCAAAATCGTTCAATGTTGAAAAAGGACCTTAAGGTTTTTAAATATGTTTCTGTAAAAACCATTCTCTTGCCTAGTCCCAGCCCGCGCGGCTATCCTTAAATAGTTTGACCTTCGCGCGGGTTAGGTAAATGACAAAGTGATCGCTAGAAGTCCCAAATGATAACAAGTAATGTTATGTACGCGTTTTTTAATAATGTTTCGTCGTATTCCCGATCGAATCGTGAGGTAAAGGTCCAATTTCATCGTTTTTCTCATATTTCCTATATTATCGTATTTCCAATATTATTTCCAACGTGAAAATTAGTTGTTCCATTCTTAGTGTATTAGGCTTGTAACATTTATTTCAGAAACCACGACAATTTTTATGTATAGTTGAGAGTTCAAGTTCAGAATAAAACTACTTGTCGTCTTGAAATTATTGCTGGTGCGTTGGCTATAATTCATTTATTATTTCAGTGTTTTGCCTATAAACGAGCATCGTGAGGTATCCGAAGTATAGAAGAGATATCTAAAACTTTAAGGCAAGTTACATCTTTCTCCTTTTATCTTTAGGTTACGTACCATTTTTGCTGAGGTTATTTGCAGGCTTTTCCTCACGTTTGTTACGTGCAAGATGAAGAGGACCCTCTGCCAAAAAGTACGTGTCAGTTATGTGATCAGCCGCTGCCCGTTTCCCTCGGCCACTTGATGGGCATTTCTTCACGCACTGAGAGTCTGGGTCGGTTGCGTTGCATACAGTCACGTGGCAGTGGACGAACACGAACGGATGATCTGCAATAAACTTGAAGGCCTCTAGGCTAAACCGCTGAGCACTGACTAATGGCGCAGAATGGTATTGCACAGTTACGTCACTGGGGCATCTAAAAGACAGGTTTGAGGAATATGAAGTGTCAATTTTTCGAAAAGATAAGGACAAGTTAGAAGTCATAGTGCTGTTCAAAACTTACTCATTAATTTATTTGCCGCAGGTCTTATAATTCGTTTGATTTTAACTGCTACTTATGCAAGTAAGCTTTGAAAGGAAATACCATTGCATAGACATACCCTTTCTTTATAAAACCGTACTTTAACGGGTTAGACTGATCCTGGGTAGGGGTTGCGAAGCATCTATCCGCAGTTATTGACAGCTGCTTGTCATCAGATGTGACTGACACCTCAAAAAAGAGACGTTCGCGCAGCACCACTCCAATAGGGAAGTCGTCCTTCATGTATGGACTCACGAATCTGTTGTCAGGGAACATTTTCAGAGAGAGTGTGAAGTTTCCTTTGCCTCCATCACTGAACACAAGTTTTCTGTTGCTTGGCTTCCAACCAATGGATGATACATCACCATATTTGGATAAGTAGCAGCTGAATGGTATTTCTATTTCACGTACGCGTGTTATTACATCCTTAGCAACCACAGGGATTTCGAACACCATGTTGGAGTAGACGATAGCTGTGGGTGTAAACGTGCGTGTCGTGTTACAGCCAGTCAGCAGAGTCGTTAGGGAAAAATGAGTGCTAGTTTCTCTTGCCCTACAGGTCGTGTCCAGGAGTCGAAGATGCTCACGGTCGAGACCACGGAGGAGAGACTTGGGGATGATGATGGTCATATTGTTGCTGTTGCACTCGACATCAACTCCTGGAGCTGATAAAAATACATTTTATTCTTGAAATGGGAAAAACCAAGTCGACATTTACTCACCCTCCTGAAAGCTGATTTATCTCTTGATCATAGATGTAAGCTTTTCGTTTTACTTTTTAAGCCTGTAATGGCATGGGCTATTGAGCAATATAGATGGTCGAGATGGTCTTAAATGTGTCCGTTACTCACATGACCCCGTTGGATGGCCACTATCGCTTTTCGGGGAAAAAAGAGAAGAGAGTCATCAAACAAATAAACAACAGTTAAGCATAAAAGAAAAAAAAAACAAAGAAACAAAGAGTGAAAAAAAAAAAGTCGAGAGAGAAAGAAAGAACGAAAGAAAAAGCGCCTGTTCGTTATCTGATAACAAACTGACGCTCTTTCTTTCGTTCTTTCAAAACAGTTTACTAACCATGACATGTTTTGTTATCCAGGGCTATGCTCAGTTCTGGGTCTGGACATTCACATTTATAGCTTCCTGCAGTATTGACACACTTATGACTGCAGCCACCATTCGACACAGCACACTCGTTAACATCTGTTGAAAAGTAGGGTAAATAAAATTCACTGGATAATAACGCACATCCAGTTGGTAAAGTTAAGCTAGATCAGACATACTAGTTTCTCATAGAGAATTGCTCAATATCGGCAGAGATTTGGTTCATTCTATCTTAAATCAGCCATAGCTATTTGATGAACTCTTGCTTTCATATACACGTATGTGGAATTAACTGACCATTACCCATTGGGGCTTTTTAGGACCAATATGAATAACTTGAAATATTGTTAACTACTGATTGAAAACCCTACCTGGCAGGAAACAGCTAGTTGGCCAAATGCTAAGCGCATCCAAGGAGTTGAAATGCGGACAACCGGGAAAAATTCCAGTGTGGCAGGGTGGAGGGCTTAAACCAAGTCTAGGGACCATCAGATGTCATGCCCAGTTACCTAACCACTCATCACACCACCACTCTCTTTTCTTACTTTAGTTAAGGGTACTTGCTCCTCTTAAATAGAAGATCTATCAACTGTTTATAGTTATCAGTTCATGAATACGCTCATGACACATTTTGTCTCAAAGGAGCCATCGTGCATCCCAAGACAGAAGAGTAAAACAAACGAGCTCACCTCTGCACGAAACGGACTTGGCGCTGTTTGTCCACTTGCCGTTTGACCCGCACAGTGTAAAGGATGGGCCTTGCAGCTGGTATCCCTGTGGACATGAGAACGAGCAATTCGTATTGGCTTTCATATGTGACGTCGCACAACTACCCGGAGATGCTTTTACAAGGCGAGAAATGTTAAGTTTCTCACAACCTGCAACTGAAAGTGTGACAAAGAATAAGAAGGCTATGAGAGTCAAGTTCAACCGAAGTAACAATAGGAATAAGGAATAACCTGATAACAATGTGATGCTAGTTTATTAAGTAAAGACCTCTCTTGCAATTATAAAACTGTAATAACGAGCCGGTAATATATCAAATTAATATGAAGTCACTTCTTATGTAAATCAAAGTATGTCACGGTACATTAAAATGATAGGAGGAAACTAGAGCGGGGGCCGGAATAGATCGATTTCAGTCGAGTTATTTTTAGCTTGGGATGGAAAGCATTGTTTATTCGTCATTTAGTTTCTTATTGCCTAACTCAGTTTGATATTAAGAGAATCAGTCTCATCGCTGTTCCCCAATAAAACAATCCGCTCTTTTAGTTCTATACTGGCTACCTTATTGTTAAACATGCAGGCTTTATCCGGTTTGTTTCTCAAATTGAAGTGATGGCCGAGTAGCATTGATTGGCCTTGGCCAATCATCTGATTCATGTATTCACAGTATATAACATTTTCCAACACATTCGATTCAGCATTGGTTATATCAACTAAGTTGAAATAGTAAATTGGCCACCTACAGACTCACATAGTTACTTGACGTTGTATTCGTCTTCGTATCCATCTCATGTTAAGAATTCCATTCCCTTTTCTCAGTTTCCAAGACTTCGTCGTTTATGTAGTGATGACTCTGATGTTTCCCACATATCAGAGTCAATGTGCCAGTTTTTCCAAAAACGTGGTTACCCTGTTTCTGTCGTTCAAGCGGGTCACCACCGCGTCGAGCTTCTTGATCGACAGTCAGCACTACAAACGTCACAGAAGGAAAATTCCGACCGCATTCCATTCACTCTCACGTTTCACCCTCACAACCAATCAGTTATATCCATTATTCTTAAAAACTTGAAATTACTTCAAAACGATCCAGAGACTGGCACTATCTTTTCGCAACCTCCACTTATTTCATTCAAACGCGACAAAAACAGGCAAGTTTTTGGTCAGAAGTTCATTCCAAACTAAAGACCAACCCGACACTTTTAAATGCGCTCGCGCGCGATGCAAAACTTGCCCCTTCATTCACAACGCTGAGAAAATATCGGGACCCAAGCGATCCATTAAGTTCACCGATCACTTCAAGTGCACCTCCGCCAACGTTATCTATTGCATAACTTGCACTTATTGCAAAAAGTTATACATCGGCGAAACAGGAAGACGACTAGGTGACGGATACCGAGAACACCTTCGCGACGTGGAAAGAAATGACAAGGACCCATCTAAACCAGTCGCTAGACACTTTAATTTACCTAATCATTCTAAACAACATATGGCTATCTGCGGTATTTCCTTACTTTTAGGCAACACGGAAAGCCGCAAAACTCGTGAACAAAAGTTATCTTTCAAATGGCACTCTTAATCCCACAGGTATTAACGAACGCTTTTCATTCCACTAATTTATTCGTGTTTTTCTTGTTGCCATGTTCCCACCAATGGCGTAGCTCCGCTTTCTGCATATAAAACCACATACGATCCACAATTCTTCCATTCGCTCTGACGAAGGGCTAACGCTCGAAACGTCAGTTTTTTTTTTTCGTTACGGAGGCCAATTTACTATTTCAACTTACGTATGATGCACGATCCTCGCAGTAGAGAGCGCTATTTAAGCAATAGCGAAAATCAGACCTGAAAAAAATCAGGCCTGTACGGGATTCGAACCACTGACCTCTGCGATACTAGTGCAGCGCTCTACCAATTGAGCTAACAAGCCAACTGGGAGCAGGCCGTTAAGTTGATTCGTAATAAACCCACTTTCACGAGGTCAGTGGTTCGAATCCCGTACAGGCCTGATTTTTTTCAGGTCTGATTTTCGCTATTGCTTAAATAGCGCTATCTACTGCGAGGATCGTGCATCATACGTATCTAATACCGCAGTTCAAAATATATGAACTTCATATATTTCATTGTATCTATTTCAACTTAGTTGATATAACCAATTACCTTGTTACCCCCACCGACGCAGCACCACAGTTTCTTTAGAAACTTTCAGCCTTTATTCGATTCAGCATTGCTGTTACTGTTACTGAAAGAGTGAATGCGGTCACCCAACTAGTTTAGGTTTAAAGCTATTTGGGTAACCAATTACAATTTGCATTTTAAATTTATGTATTGTACTTTTATTTATCTTTTTTTCTAACTTCTGAAAACCCGTTAAATGCCGCGGAATGGCCTTATGACCGTTGAATGAACTCACGTTCATCTGCTCGTTGACCACTATCGCTTTCCGATATGAGAAAAACAAAATAGTAAACAAACGACCAAAAAAATCTGAACGTAAGAGAAAAGGGAGTAAGAAAGGAAGAGAGAGAAAGTAGAGGGAGAGGGAGTGAAAGAGAGAGAAGGAGAGAAAGAAAGAAGGAGCGCCTGTTTGTTATCAGAATTGTTTACTAACCACGACATGTTCTATTATCGGATGATAAGGTCATTCCTGGGTCTGGACATTCACATCTGTGGCCTCCTGCAGTATTGACACAGTTGTGACTGCAGCCACCTTTTGACACCGCACATTCGCTAAGAACTGTTGGGAAAGAAGGTAATAAAATTCACTTGATAATAACACATATCTGATTGGTAAGGCTAAGCCCGATTGGGCGAACCAGTCCCTCATAAAGAACTGCTTGACACTGGCTGAAATATGACAAAATCTGCACTAACTCAATACTTCTGACTTCGGTCAAACCTTAATAAATTTTTGCTTTTCTTGCACTAGTTCAGAATTGTTACTGTTTTTTGAGAGTTAATACATCGACTGGCGATAGTGGAACCAGTCTTTATGTTAATACCTGGGAGTCGGGTGGGGGGGTTAGAGGATTTTGAAAGAATACTATGGTTTTTAATATGGGGAACCAATTGTCACTAACAGAGTGAAAGAGGGGACTACAGAAAATTGACTGGCGATGAGGAGAGATTATACGAGTACTAAAGAGCTTTGGGTGAGAAATCAGGTAAGTTTTATTGTGATAAAAACAAAAATCCTCCGATCCTCGGTCTTTTTCAGTACGGACCGATCGGTCCGTACTGTCAAGACCTCGGGCCGATATTCTCCCAGTACGGCCCTTGCGCTTGGTTAATAAGATATATATATATATATATTATACGACTGAAGTTCAAAGGGACACAAGTGCGGTATCATTCGGGGCCATTCGGGACTGTGCTCGGTCCAATACTGAGAGAATATTGACCGGCAATAGAGCATTTTGATTGGTTGACTTTAGTTATTGGCCCTCTGACTGCCCGATGTCGTGTAATAAATATACATATTGCAACACATTTGATTCAACATTGTTGCCGTTGTTATTGAAAACGTAGACGTGGTCACCCAATTAGTTAAGCTTCGAAGGTGTTTGGGTGACTAGTAACTATCTGTCTTTTCAATGAATGTATTATACATTTAATTCAAATTGACTTTGCTTTTCTTTTTTGGAATTGAATTGAAAGTTGTTCTTGTAGTTGTTGCCGTAGTTCATTTGAAAGAATTCTTCCCTAATTAAAGTTTCAAATTGCGAATAGATCTTAAAGGCTCTCCTTACCTTTTACATTAAAACTGTCCCCCTTTATGGAAATCCTGGAATGGCACCATATCCCTACGTGGTTGTTATTTTTGGAGTCAGCTTCACTTCCTGACATTGTGATTTCCTTTACCAAGTTGTCATTTACATAGATTTTAACGTTGGTGCCATTGACTACTGACTTGAGTTTGTACCAAGAATTTGAAATTACCCCAGCAAAACTGATGCGTGGACTACCCTCTTGTCCAGAACTTGTTATGTACATGTAACCGTCCCACAAGAAGTATCCCCACGCCTTTGTTACCAGGCTGTTGAGTTAGTTGAGGTAAATTGAACTTTAGGACTGGCTAATCATCGACTTTCCACCCTTTTTATTATGGTCTGCTGCCAGCCTTACATGTTGCCTCATCGATCTAACGCTTAACGGTGGCGACTCGCAGACCACAAACGATATATCGTTAGGCTGTGACGAAATACCGTTCAGTGTAAACGAGACATCATTAGGCGGCAGCGATATCTCGTTGGACGTGAACGATATATGGGGAGGTGAATTAAAATGATATATCGTTGTACTGCAGCGATATATCGCGGCGTTATAACAGTATCCCTGCGATATATCGCCGATATGTCGTTCCAACTGAAATATCGCTTAAGTCGATTATCGCCGATATACTCGGCGATTATCGTTTGCACTACTTTTAATAATAATAATAATAATAATTGTATTTATATAGCGCTAAAATCCACTAATTGTCCAAAGCGCTGTATACCCACCCAACCCACCCCAGGGGAGGACATCCATCACACAGTAATCTCGTGCGTGGGAAATTAACGTCTCCTGCCCCTAACCCTGCAGGAGACGGGACCTCCATTTATTCGTCCCTATCCGAGAAGACTAGAATATCTAACCATTTCTTGATGTTAAAGAAAGGAAGCATATTCTTCTCAGTTAATTTTAAGACCCTGAGTGTTGGTCCGGCCGGTATTGAACTCTCGACCTCCCGCACAGCAGTCCGGCGCTCTCCCAATTGAGCTAACCAGGCGGCTTTTGTACAATACTGTACGAAAATTCTTCGTTCGTTTGTCTTTACTTGAATACCTCGTAGCGATTACAATCATTGAAGCACAAAAAGTGTTATGAAAAAGCTCACCCCGCCAGATTTCCAACCACGAGCCACGAAATCTCTTTATTAATGAATAATCGTCGTGTGTAACAAACTTCTCAGAAACGTTATCTAATGCGAAATACAAAGTAAGTCCATGCTATACCCCTTTGTTATTTCCCTGTTATGGGACAATTTGCCTTGTCTCCTTAAAGAGACTTTGTATTCATCATTTTATTTTGAAGGTGCAGGGCGTGCGAAGAACGTTGAATTTTCATCACATTTTGATTTTCTATGCCATGATTATTTAGCGATGAACGGACCTTAACAAACATTGTCAAAATTATTATATCTCTTCTGGTTAATAGCATAGTCTCCGTCTGAGTAAAACGTTCTGGTAACTTTTAAAACATCTTTGGAGTCTCTTAACTTTTTTCAATGAAAAACCAGAAAAATAAAAACCAGAAAAAGACGCCAAAAATCAAACAATCATATGAAATATCAAATTTGAAAACAATTGTTTAAAAGTTACTTACCTTCGTGTGCGCACGCTCCCTTGCTTGTACCTAAATACATGTCCACAGGCTTTCCTATTCAACACTTGAACACGGCTGGTAATTTCTGAATTAAAGCATATCAAATGTCATGAAAACGCTCTCTAAGGGACCAGTCGTTAGAAATCACCAGGGGGGAGTGGGGGGGGGGGCGGCTCAGTGGAACGAAGCGGAGATCATTTATCGCCAACAGAGTATGTCATGGACTTTAAAAAAAATTTACTGCCAATTAACTCCAAATGAGAGGGGGTTAGGGATCGTAAGAATATTAGCCCTATCATCCAATCCCACCCCTCCCTCAGGCAATAAAACTTGCCCTCCTTCAAAAGGTCTAGTTTTGAATGAATTCTAAAATCTATCCACGAACATGGATTGAAGCGTTGTGAAATAGTTTCGCTAGTAATAAGCTCGTGACTGGTGCACGAGTACTATGACAATGTTTTTGTTTTTATATTTTTTCATCAGTTTTTTTTAATTAATGAATTTTCACTAACCATACTTATCAGAATTCAAAGGTGTGGTCCACACTCTCGTTGGACCATAATGAAATTGAGCGTCGTCTGTAGGAATACTTCCGGTCCATGATGAGCCACTGTCACTCCAGGAACCAATCAGATTATTCCATGTTCCTGAAAAAGCACCAGATGAGATATTTGACATAGGCTCTCGGCGCACTGGACTGAAAAAATTTGTTTGCTCCACCAAAAATCTCTGCAAAATTTGTCTCCGTCAAATTTTTAGATTTTCAATCGCGGGTGCGCTGAAAAAGTGTCAATCACATCGATAAACAGTACTTGGTTCTAGGCATTAAACTTAACGTATACTTGGGAGCTGTAACAGCTGTATTCTGGTTATCCTGAGTACTGATCTTCATGCAGCATCCCAGATATAAATATTCCATCTTCACCGTTTGATTACCGCGTAAAAATTAAATATTTTGGCTGCTTTCTGCCTGAAAGACTCGTGTTTAAAAGCAAGATCAAATTTTTCTTTATTGACGTATTCCCTCAAATAATGGCTTGTAATAAATCTGTCAGTCATAAACTTTGTCCTGCTCCGAGGCAGGACGATGGTGCCTTTGAAGATTGGTCAGTAAGACTTGACAAAATTTGATAGAGTAGAAAATCACCAAGCACACTTGCAATTGTCTCACTGAACTGATGACCGATTTTTTCGAAAAATACACAAAAATGTGTCAGTGCACCCGGGCCCAAACTCGCTAAGGTAACCTACCAAAAAGTCAGCGATAAAGGATATTATAACATAACCAAAGTAAAGCGCGCGCTCTGATTGGTCAATTTAGCGTCCCCCATTTGCCCATGGGTGTACGCTGCTGACGTGAGCAAATGCAAAGACTATTTTTCCGCGCGCGCTTGTTTTTTCTGGTCACGTAAGATTTGTTAAATAAAAGGGAACTCTTTAGCTACAATGTATCAATGTTATGTTATAAAACAAATGGTAAACACCACAGCGCACACTATTGAGTTATGGATGCACTTGGGAGGTTTGCTAAGCACTCAAGAAGCTAGAGTCGCTCTCGGCTATCGCCTCGAGCGACTCTTACGCTTCTTTCGTGCTTAGCAACCTCTCGCGTGCATCCATAACTCAATAGTGTACGCTGTGGTGTTTACCATTTGTTAATTATAACATAACCAAAGTAAAGCGCGCGCTCTGATTGGTCAATTTAGCGTCCCCCATTTGCCCATAGGTGTGCGCTGCTGACGTGAGCAAATGCAAAGACTATTTTTCCGCGTGCGCTTGTTTTTTTCTGGTCACGTAAGAGTTGTTAAATAAAAGGGAACTCTTTAGCTACAATGTATCAATGTTATGTTATAAAACAAATGGTAAACACCACAGCGTACACTATTGAGTTATGGATGCACTTGGGAGGTTTGCTAAGCACTCAAGAAGCTAGAGTCGCTCGAGGCTATCGCCTCGAACAACTCTTACGCTTCTTTCGTGCTTAGCAACCTCCCTCGTGCATCCGTAACTCAATAGTGTACGCTGTGGTGTTTACCATTTGTTAACTGTAGTTTGTTTATTTCTGATGAATAAAGGCTGATAGGTGCGTCGGTGGGAGTAACGAAATAATTTGCTCCGACTAAGGGCTAACGCTCGAAACGTCAGCTTTTGTAATCGTTACGGTGGCCAATTTACCATTTCAACTTTGTTTATTTCTGAGTTGTGTGAGACTTCTTCAAACTCTGTCTTCCAACTGTATTTGAATGAATATAAAATTTTTAATCATTGTGGCCTCTTGCCAGTATGTACAACAACTAGTCGCATGCTGGGAAGTAGTGCAGAAGAGCACTGACAAATTATACCATTGTTAACAACTCGGCGTGCAGCAGCCAGCTTCAGGTAGCGTATTTCTTTTGATAAGCTCCCTCCCCGCGAGCGAAATAAGGTATTTTCCTCTGAGCGCAACTGCAAAAGGGGTTTTTCCGTTTTAGGGATTAGGTTTAAAACTCACCTTGCAATTGAGAATCAATTTTTATCACCATCATAGAGCTTCCTACAAGGAAAATGAACGACCAGTGAAAAAAAGTCATATCGGAAAGTTAAAGGATCAATCATTCGCTTTAAAAGGTAATCCTTCGACGGTAGCAGACGGAATGAAATGATTGCGAGGTAAAAAGGGTCCGCTCGTTATAAGGTTGTCATCGAATATCTTTTACTGGGCTTTTAACATTTCACCTTGTTCAAATATTGAAGGAGCTTGTGATCATAGCCCCTGATACTCAAGCACGTAGACACTGAAAATGCCTACCAGAATTACTCGTCGAGATCAACATAGAAACTATAAAGATCCTCCTAAATTCCAGATCTGCAAACGATCTGAAACGATCAGAAAAAAATATTGTTGTGTCGCTATAACGAATACTTTCAAAGGTGGTTTCTTTGGGCTTCGACATAACTGATAGAAGTTTTGACAACCAGCCCTAGAGATCGTCGGAGAAAATGTCCAGACTTTTATTTGCACGTGTTAAGTATGCGGCCGGTATTTTAAAATACCAGCAGCCAAGATAATAGACAATGTGTACTTTTCAGTGAGGAAACGGGTTTGCCGAAAATCTCAGTGCCTGTTTCATTTGTTTCTGAGACTGTGATAATAGCATACATTATCGACAACTGTTTCCAAGAGAAATGATGAAAAAAAGTTTATGACACATTAGCATTTTCAGCTTTCCATCAAGAACAATGTTGTTTGGCAAAATTTCTGTAATGGCAAGCTGTTTGTGTACCTTATTAGAAGTAGCATCTTGGTTGTTTGATCAATAACAGGATGGTTTACTTTACATCGAAAACAATCCGGCAAGATTTCGACTCACTGTCCAAACAATCTTTGGTTAAAGAAAAGAGTAGCGAAAAAAAAAAAAGGGAATACGACTCTGTTTTAGAATAGCATGCAGAAGCTGTAAGGAAATATTTCCAACAATTCTTCCAGTTTTTGATGCGGACCATTTAAGACACCTCAGTGTTTTCAGTAACCACTGGCAAGTTACAATGAAAATGTTCAAACAATCTTTTACTTATCTTTCAAATGTCATACATATATAGGTAAACATAATTGTACTTGTAACTTAATTTAAATTAATGAAAAACTGCAACTTGTCACCAGGAACTGTTCAACGACAATTAATTTTACTGATACAACCCTTTAGTTCCTCTGATTTAATCACGGAGAAAATCTCTTAAACAGCTTTTACACATTAACTACGTATACTATGAGAGTTTGGTTACAATTAGGGAACACACTCCAACTGATATGTTATAGACTACGTATACGCGCAGTCCCTCCTTTTCGGCGAAGTCCATCGCGCGAGTCAAAAGAAATCAGTAGAAATATCTATATTTATAACATAATCAAAGTAAAGCGTGCGCTCTGATTGGTCAATTTAACGTCCCCCATTCGGCCCATGGGTGTACGCTGCTGACGTGAGCAAATGCAAAGACTATTTTTCCGCGCGCGCCTATTTTTTCTGGTCACGTAAGAGTTGTTAAATAAAAGGGAACTCTTTAGCTACAATGTATCAATGTTATATTATAAAACAAATGGTAAACACCACAGCGTACACTATTGAGTTGTGGATGCCCTTGGGAGGTTTGCTAAGCACTCAAGAAGCTAGAGCCGCTCTCGGCTATCGCCTCGAGCGACTCTTACGCTTCTTTCGTGCTTAGCAACCTCTCGCGTGCATCCATAACTCAATAGTGTACGCTGTGGTGTTTACCAATTGTTAAAAATGTTAGCGCCCGGTTCGGGAACTTCATAAGGCGGGAATGTAGCTATTCACTAAGAGACCAAGAAGCAATAGTTGCACTGATGCATCAGTGCAACTATTGCTTGTTTATGCATGCTCAAGAGCGCATCAGTTGCACTGATG
Source organism: Stylophora pistillata (assembly GCF_964205215.1). Classification (NCBI taxonomy): domain Eukaryota; kingdom Metazoa; phylum Cnidaria; class Anthozoa; order Scleractinia; family Pocilloporidae; genus Stylophora; species Stylophora pistillata. The sequence continues at coordinate 17,048,796 of NC_142530.1, forward strand.
CGCTCTTGAGCATGCAGCATATCATCTACAGCTATTTAGACGAGCAAGACTGCAAAGCCGTCCGAGTGTTTGCAATGGATTTTAGCACAGCATTTGACTGTGTCAATCATGAACTCTTGTCATCTAAGCTTGGGCAGTTGGCATTGAATCCCTTATTGTGAACTGGTATTTAAGTTTTCTCGAAAAACGCCAGCAGCGAGTAGTTTATAACGGTTTTAAGGGACAGTGGCGTGAGGTTAATATGGGTACGACACAAGGTAGTGTCAGTGGGCCATATCTTTTTAACGTGTTTATTAATGATTTGGAGTTCAATCTAGAAGGTCGCCCAGCCTTGTTTAAATATGCTGATGACTCTACAATTATAGTCCCTTTTTGGGGAAACGGCCAGTGTCGCAATGACTTGGTGGATCAGTTTCTTAGCTGGTCCAGCCGCAATCGCATGACATGCAATCCAACAAAATGCAAGGAGATTATTTTCCGTAAGAAAGGTTTCAATCAGGACATCGAGCCAGTTAGGGATATACCGCAGTGTGCTGAGTTATCCATATTAGGTATTACTTTCCAACAAAATTGTAAATATAGAAGTCACGTGCGCGCGAAGGTAATTAAGGCGAACAAGTCATTACTGATATTAGCATCTTTACGTAAGGAAGGAATGTCCCAGGAGGAAGTAGATCATCTTTTTAATGCTATAATTTGGATATATCAACAAAGTTGAAATGGTAAATTGGCCACCGTAATGATTACAAAAGCTGACGTTTCGAGCGTTAGCCCTTCGTCGGAGCGAATAGAGGAATTGTGGGTTGTGTGTGCTTTTAAAGGCAGGAAATGGAGCTACGTTATTGGTGGGTGCATGGCAACGAGAAAAACATGAATAAATTAGTGGAATGAAAAGCTAACGAATGAAAATTAGTGGAATGAAAAGCTGACGAAGGGCTAACGCTCGAAACGTCAGCTTTTGTAATCATTACGGTGGCCAATTTACCATTTCAACTTTGTTGATATATCCAAATTATTTCGTTACTCTCACCGACGCAGCCCCAAACAGTTTCTTTCGAAACTATCAGCCTTTATTCATTTTTAATGCTATAGTTTTACTAAATTTTTCTTATGCCCTGCCGGTTTATGGTGCCTCAGACTCGGACCTTTCTATAATACAGAATTTTTTGGACCGGTGTTTGAAAAGGAAGTTTATGTCCAAGAATGTAGATATCAGGGATTTGCTACAGAGGACGGACAAGGCACTCTACAAAAAAAGATCGAATGACCTCGAATGCCCGTTTTTCCAATTTTTACCTAAGGAAAAGAACATGAGGTATAATCTTAGAAAGACGTCAGTCTCTGTCCCTAGAATCCACACTGAAAGGTTTAAGAACGTTTTTAGTAATAGGATAATTTTTAAATATGACAAACCCTGATTTTTTTCAGGTCTGATTTTCGCTATTGCTTAAATAGCGCTATCTACTGCGAGGATCGTGCATCATATGTATCTAATACCGCAGTACAAAATATATGAACTTCATATATTTCATTGTATCTCATTTATCACTTTCACGGGTTTATTACGAATCAACTTAACGGCCTGCTCCCAGTTGGCTTGTTAGCCCAATTGGTAGAGCGCTGCACTAGTATTGCAGGGGTCAGTGGTTCGAGTCCCGTACAGGCCTGATTTTTTTCAGGTCTGATTTTCGCTATTGCTTAAATAGCGCTATCTACTGCGAGGATCGTGCATTATATGTATCTAATACCGTAGTACAAAATATATGAACTTCATATATTTCATTGTATCTCAACCATACCTAGATTCAACACTAGATTGTTAAAGGACTCTTTGGCATATAGAGGTTCAGTGCTATGGAACTATGTTAACCATCATGTCAAAAATGTAGGTAGTTTCGCCCTTAAGAATATTAGGAGGCTACTCAGGAGAAATAATCACTTCACAAGCTTTACTTTTACTAGTTTATCAGGTTTGACGGCTAGGAATGGATTAACTGGTTACAAGTATTTTTAAGTTGAGAGGAAAATTGAATTAATGTTTTACTGTATTATAGTTTCTTATTTAGTTTGAAATGTCTTAGTATAATCAATAGTTGGCTAGATACTATTTTGTTTAGTACACGACCCCACAAGCTTTTTAGCTTTAATTCTTATCGTGTATAAATAAAGATTCTATTCTGTTCTATTCTATTCTATTCTTGAAGTGACGCCGATCCGCCGCGGGAGCTCCATGAGTGAGGTGCTCCAAACACTCAGTCGAGAAAAAAGGTGATGCTTTTGGTACTTAAGCCATCGTCGCGCCATTGTGAGTATTAGATGTTTGTTCAGAAATGTTAATCGATTCCAAATATTATTATATCATTTCTCAGTTAACGAATCGTTGCCGAGTGTCGCGTATGGAGCGTTTGATCCGCTCGTGGAGTCCTACCCGTTACCTCATTTCTCTGGTCGTCAAGGTGACATCACGAGCTGTCACGCGATAAGCAAGAGCAACGAATAGGAATTACAAGCAGAAATAAAACCCCTTGAGAGAAGGTCAAGCGTAGTTATAAATCATTAGTTTAAACAAACTGAAAATCCCTTTGAATTTTTAGGTCCGCCAAACTAAAAATAGCCACTCGGATGGAAGGCAAACTTGAAACTCACTTGAAATAGGTACTAAACTCTCGCCGCGACTTAATTTTACCTTATGACACCTTAAAGACATAACAAATAAATTTTCTTTCATATCGACAAATGAAGAATTCATTATTGATTACTAACCGATCACTGCGATGAGTCAATAAATATCTAACGTCGATGTACATGTTGTCTGTGAACATCTCTATAGTCCTAGTCTTAGCCACAAAGGGAAACAATGATCCTCTTTTAAGAGGAAGTTAGCTTTTGAGATCTAGGGAAGTTTACGGGTTTAGTAACGCATATAAATGCACAAAACAATTGCGATCATGACGATGCCTAATGCTAGAAGTAGTCTTTCTGGTCTAAAACTCATGAAGTAAGAAATGGCAGCACTTAGACCACTTTTCGGGTTATTACGAGAAGCTTGTTCCACTACAGCGCTTGCATAGTGCTCAGATACCGACAAAGTCCTGAACAACGCTTGGATTTCCGTTTCCCGAATGTCATTCTCTCGGACAGCTATCTCCTTGGCGAACCGCTTCGCAAACTCTAAACAGTCGTCGATGATCAGTCGATACCGCGATGGAACAACGGTCAAGCACAACAACTGCAGGTACAAGTATGCCATAGCCGATTCTCCAACGTAAAAACTCCGAGATTTCTTCAGCCATGGCATATAATACATGTTCCGGGTAAGAATATACTTGTTCAGTGCCAGAATCGTCCAAGCATACATGATACTGCTGCAAAGGGATTGTAGCAGCCATTCTTTTAGCAGCTTCGAAATCTTCCCGGAATACCAAATTAGGTCCATCTATCATCTGGCCCCAAATGGGTGGAAATAAAATAGTCTCGAACAACTCTTTGTCGACAACAACGATCGATGCATGCCCCTTGAAGATGTTTATAAGAACATATTTATCTTTCTCCAAAGACATTTCGTCCTTTGCTGCTTGTAGATCGAGGACACTCTTGCCTTGCTTACGCAACCGATTGGCGACCTCCACAAGACCTTCCTCAAACAAACTCTTTTCGATATTTTCTCCGAACAAGGGCTCGTCATGCGAGACAGCCATATTGCTATGATGGAAAATTCATAAATTTGGTGGCATTGCGGGTTTTGTCTTGATGTCACATGATCAATGATGCAAGGAAAATGTGGTTCTCATATAACCCTTTGTAAAATTCACTCACCTCAAAATATTTGGCCTTTTCACGCATCACGAATTTGAGACGATCGCGTTTTCATATAAAAATTAAAAACCAAATGCACGAATTATCGATCCATATGAAGTCCACGCTGACATGAGCCGTTCGCGAACAAGACATAAATACTCAAAACCATCAAAAAGCCGGGAATCCATTATGATTAAAAAAAAAAGATTGGTACACGAATCACGTTTAATTCAGCTCTTCATTCACGAGTCTCATTTATAGAAAAATAAAATTAGTTCAGGTGAAAAGATCTTATCATCTTTGATCACAACTAAGGAATAAAGAAAAATGCAAATCGCAATTCACAAGAAAAAAAAATCGCCCAATCGCGCTTCGTAAAAAGTATAGGGAACCCTCGTGAAATGCGAACACAGACAGGCAGCTTTTTTTCTGACTCTCCAGGCCGTTTTCAATGTCTTTCACTTTTATCGATCACTCAAGATGGTTTGAGAATGTTTGCTAACAACTCTTTAACACACTGTATTTATATAACTGAGCGTTGGAGATGAATTTAACGCTTAGGACTCTAGTTTTCCTTAAGTACTTAAGATTCTATAAAACTAAATTTTTTCCCATAGAAATTGCTATTGGGATTAGCAGGATTCTTGACTGTTACCTCGTTGCCTGGGGGTTATTTCTGTTAATAGGAACAAAATGTTTTAGCATCACTTAAAGAGATGTATAACGTTTCACTAAAACTGGTTTTGGGGACAGAGTCCAAGCTTGACTGCTTGTAAGAACTTTGCTGTAATTATTAGAACTCTACATCAAACGGTGCAAAAAAAATAATTATGCCTCCTTTTATAAATTTTCCAAAAAATTCAATTTAAAATGGTAAATTGATCGGGAGGGGATTTTTTTTTTTTTTTTTGTATCGATCTCAGTGTCAAATTGTGCTCGGTTAAGAAATCATTTATTCGCCTATAATTGCTGTTAGTTTTAATTATGTCCGCAAAAACACCGCTTTTCCGATAGATGTCAGCCAAGTAGGCTCGTTGCCAGCTTACCAGCCCACGGATATAATTTTTTTTTACCAAATCTCAATTTACTGTCTTTGACAAGTTTCTCGGTTACTCAGAACCAGTTTCCTGAAGGACTGTTAAAAGCTGAATGCATGCATTTAGACTCTTAAATTAACATCGAAAGCTCTTTTAAGACCTTAAGATGATAGTAGTTTTATAGCTTAATAGGTAGACATGTAGTTAAATTCTACATCTTCCTTGTTTCTTCGAATTCGGCAGACTCTTGTTTGAGTTTAAATTGATTAAGTTTTCCGCTGTGAGTTAGAGAGCTTTGCCTATTTTCTGCATGAGCTCTAACTTATTGATTTATGAGCAACACGATTACTCCGTCTTATTTTGAATACATCAGGTAAAAGGTTATTTAAAATAGCAAGAAATCCAGTCCGGAATTGTCTCCTCATGCAGAAGTAGATAACGGGCTTCAGCGCACATGTCAGAAATATGCAATATGTTGACATCAGTGAAGCTTGTCTTGGCATTTCTATCCCAATCGCTGCGAGAAAAAATAAGAGCAACATTGGAAACCAGGACAGAAGTACCATAATTACTACTGAAAACAGAGTTTTGGCCGAGTCGATTTCCTCAGACGCGATGGAAGTCACCGACGTGAACGACTTAATACGTTTGTTTATCTTGATCAGAAGCTTCACCTTCACAAAGCATGCAATGATAACAAAAACTGGCAGACCTATCACTAAAAGCGTGAAAACCGCAGCGTATGACAAATTTGAACCAAAGTATATGAAACACATGGCGTTTCCTGGTAAGAAGAGGAAATCTCCCCATCCTAAAAAAGGCGGAAAAGCGCACAACACGGCGAAACTCCAGATTACCACTATCATCCACGTGATGTTTTGCTTTTTGAAAACGCTCATGTATCTTAGAAGGCTCGTTATCAAGAAATATCGGCTGATACTTATCGCTGCTAAAGTTATAATAGAGACTGTCAGAAGAAGACAGCTCACATAGGCGACCATGGAACAAAGAGCATTTCCGACAATCCACCGTCCCGTTATTAGAACAACCAAACCGAAAGGAACGCAAAGAAGAGTTGCCATCAAATCAACAAATATCACGTTAAGAAGAAGCAAGTTGTGCCATGTGCGAAGACGAGGGCTCGTGTACATGATTAAACACGAGAAAATGTTGCCAGTTGTTGATATAATGAAGATAAGGGCTAAAATAATCGTTTCGATAACAACGAGGTACATCGGTCGCTCTAGTAGATCTCTTGCCGCTTTCCAACTGCTTACGTTTAGATCCATTATGCTGAAGAAAAAAAAAATCAAACAAAAGTTTTCACTTAAATGAGCTCTCAATTAGTTCCCCATACCTGCTGCTACCAAAAACTACACAAAAACGCTAGAAAGTCGAGGAAGTTCCAACTACCGACCATTAATCTCCTCAGATACTGTCTGCATGCGGTTCACTTGCTGTACTAGTACTTCACACAACTGGCTCTTCATCGAAGCTGTGAGCTCGATTGACTTTTCATATAAATATACATATACACTCCATGATGTACCATATATCCTTAAACCTCGTGTCAAAAAATTCTGGTCTACGACTTTGTCCTCTCTTTTTTGACCTGTCAGTTGCGTAGGTCACCAGCAATCTGAACTTTTAATTTGCGAAATATATTTAAATAAGATGCCTTTTCCCGCCTCATTTGCAAGTGATATCAATCATGCCTAGTGATTCCTGTTTAGATATCAATGTCACGGAGGGAAGAATAAAGAGAGAACTTTTAATTAAAGCTTTATTTGAACACATGTATTAGCCTTAAAGCAGCTGTTCCTACACCTCTTCAACCAAAGGGTTTTTGTCCTATCCTATGGCTGAATTCAACTCTTATGCTTCTGCGATATTTTTTAAACTCAGAAACATGACCTTGAGATCATTTTGGTCAAGTCTGCGATAATTCGAGTAGAATTTTTGTGTTGTAATTTTATTTAAACTTGTAAGTTTAAAGGACATGGTTGGGATGTCTTGAAATTGCTTTAATTATCAAGATAAATTATATTTATTCGTGAGTCTGTTATTGCGCTCGAGGCTTGCGGATATAACTTGTCAGGGGCATGTTTACTATGATATATGTCCAAGGCTTGAGCTGAAGGAGGCCTGCTTTTCCACATCTGCTGAGCCTATTTAAGAATACCTATAAAGATCTTTTACCATAAGCAAACACCGTGATCTGATTGGCTGAATTTTTTTCCCATCGAACAGGTCACACACGAAGGTAGTGGATAAACAACACTAAGCTTTCGTCTGTTTTAAAGTCGTTGAAAATTATTAGAAAAGCGTTCTCACTGAATAATGAGAAAAAAAAAAAAAAAAACTGCATGTTTAATCTCTTTAGAACGGCTCGAAAAATTTTGGAATACCGAGTTCTGGTATCATGGTCCTCTGAAAACCATAAATATGAACCGATACAGATTTAAATTCTCCCTCTTAATGTTAATAAATATTATGAGAAAGGTGTTTATGTAAACTCGACCTGTGAACAGGTCCTAATTTCTGGTGTGATCTTATTTATTAAAGAAAGGTGTTTTTCGTTTTTTGTCCTAAACTTAGGACAAACAAATAAATTACCATTTGCAATCTTTCTTATTTTATTGGCCATACCTTGCTTTAGAAAATGCTTCTCCAAGCTTCAAAACAGGTATATTGATTAAAGGTGAACGACTGTGAAAATACATCGTTCGTCTAACATGCGTACATCTCAGTATGTAAGAAATGAATAAGGAATAAATCGAAGATTGCCATCACGGGTCTTTGGTTATATATCCTTATTCATAATTTTTTTTTTTCGTTGTTGAATTCTTAGCTTTTTTCCCTGGTTTTTTTTTTTTATATGTTTGTAGTTTTCAACTTTTCATAAAGTACCATTTTTTTTCCTGCCGCGTTCTCGGCTAGTCTTCGTTTCCAAGCTTCTCTCTGTTAGTAAGAACTGGTCATTTAATTGCAAGAAAGAACTGAGTACTAACACACAAAGGTGTTGTTGTCGGCCATTTTGGAGATACAGTGTTGTCAACACGTTGACTTATTTTCGTCAGGATTTCTTGCACGATCGCTTGGTGAAATATGTCTGATCGAAAAGCTGAGTTAGAGAGAAAGCGGAAGCGCTTAGAAGAAATCAAACGAGCTCGAGAAGAAAAGAAAAAGGTAAGGGTGTTTCAAGAATTATAATTGATCTCAATTATTGCTGAAGCTTAGTCTTAATTCTGCAAATGTAAGATGTGCAACAACGAGATTGTATCAGCAAGAAAAGTGTACGTAAGATTTGTACAAACGAGTATTTGTATGTACGCAAATTAGAAAAAAAAAACTGTCGATAGATCAAGGCGGTTAAATGAATGTGAGCGATTTTACATTTGATTACTTGATTTTACTCTTGAATACAATTCACGGTTGAATATTGTTCTCAAGAAAAAATATACCTAGATATGCCCGTGTTTTTAAAGCATCAACCCCGCTTCAAGAAACGCTTAGTGTTAGATGGAGATGGATTCTCGTTGCTGGATAGGCAGTTGCCAGCATCTAGGTTGCATGCTTTGCAATGAACAGAGAGTTAAAGTTATTTAATATATACAGTATTAGCAAATGAAATACTTTTGGTGCTGTTCATTTGTCAAAATAGCCATCTTGAAAGATTTGAAATGTTTTTAATTGGCAATGTAATCCTGACTTGCTTTGATTACATTCTGCACTTGGTAAAAATAGCAAGACTTGATCAACAAATAAGATTGAGGACCAAAACCTGTTTCAATTTGGTCAATTTCTGCTGTCCATACAATCTCATTTGGACACTACCATGTTTGCTGTTTCTTTCTGATTGACCTTTATGATTATTGTGGTTTTATGTATCTTAATCATGAAAGACTCTGTATACAAACTGCTGTCTCTACAATTTCATTTGGGCAATACCATGTTTGCTGTTTCTTTCTGATTGACTTTTATGATTATTGTGGTTTTGGTTTTATATTACTTAATCATGAAATACTCTGTACACAAACTATATCAAATTAATCTTTTTTTGTCTCATCAAAACTTTTTGGTAGGTTGAGGTGCTTATTATTATAACATTCCCACATTTGTCTTCATATTGTTATGGCTGTCTTGCTTTAGTGGTTATGCTCATGGTAGAGACTGAAATCTGCAATAATTTATCAATTACAGTTAAACCTCAATTGTCCAGACTTCCATTATCCGGGCTTTTTCTCTGGTCCTGTTTTTTTCATGAATATTAATGAGCTTTGATCTTCAAAATTTTAAGAGGTAAAAAATTCAGAGATTATGTTTATAAAGTCAGGAAAAGTGCTTTTCAAACAGCACATTGTCTACTTTGCTTTCAAAAGATCAACTTCGCCATGTGATCTCGTCATAAGACTTTGAAGCAAGCTAGTATGCTTCATTATTTTAGAAACAACAAATAGGTTTACGTTTACATTTACATATTTCATCTTGCAACATATATAACAGACATGTTTGCAAGCTACCCCCCAATTCCCAGTAAACAGGCCAGACCACATCACAGTAATCTCTTGAGTGGGTTCTTTAACTTCCCTTGCCTAATCAAATTAACTAATTAATAGATGCTGCAGATGAGACCTACGGTTTATTCGTCCTTATCCGAGAAGACTAGATTGTCTATCCATTTCTTGATATTATAGAAAGGTAGCACATTCTCCTCAGTTATTTTAAGACCATGAGTGTTGGTCCATCTGGGGCTCGAACTCTCAACCTCCCGCACAACAGTCCGTCGCTCTAACCAATTGAGCTAACTGGCAGGTGGTTAAAAATAGGTGCAATTCGTACATGTAAACTTTGTATAATTGTAGTCAATCAAGCAGACTTTTAGAATTAAAAATGTATTATCTTTATTCCTTTCATCATTTTTTTCTCACGAATATTCGTATTTTTCATTATCTGGACTCTTGGTTATCCGGACTTTTTACCCAAGTCTCAACGAGTTTGAACAAAAGAGGTTCGATTGTATATATATCTCTGCATGGGTTGCTTTTCCTTGTACCACCGGTATGCAGCACATTTCTCACCAATGAACCCAGTTATTAGATAATTCTCTGTGGCTTAATTATGCACTGGAGCATCCAATTTGAAATCAGATCTGGCTGAAGGGTCTGAATCCTTGTGGGATAATTCAGAGGTTCAGTTAGTTTTTCTTTGACCCTTTCACTTCTTAAAGTGACCAAGACAGAATTTCTCCTTACAGTGCAAGGCATTATCAAGATGACAAGTGATGAGACTAATGGAAGTAAATAATAATTATTATTAAATTAGGGATTATTAGTTGATCCAATATCAAATTCTCCAAAGTAACATCATGAGTATTGTATAGCAAACAGTAAGGAGAATTGCTAATGAGATCTTGCTCACAGGCTGTAGAGATGTTATAACAGTAGTAAGGAGTCTCTGAGGTATGGTTACTGTAAACTGTCTATCATGCACTTTGTTGAAACCCTTGGGTTACAATCAGATTTTTCTACCTCATGCCAGCTTTGTTGTACCACTTTCTATTTGTTTTCATTTTCAATTTTTATAACTTACAGCATGAACAAGAGCAAAGTAAGACAGCTGCCGCACCAAAGGGTGGTGCTAGTGCTACTTCTGCATCAACAGAACCCAAAGAGACTGATATTGAGAGAAAAAAGAGAGAAGCTGATGAGCTGCTGAAGGGAATTATACCTGATGATGTAATTGATGGCACTGCAGGTCTGCTTCATGTCAAATCTAATAAGTCTTTACTATATAATAGTCTTTTCTTTTGTCGACCTTGTCAATAACATGGAAACATTCACGTTCCAAAGCCACCAACCAAGTTATGACTTTGTTTCAAATTGTCAGTCATCTTGTAGACTGTGCATCATACCAGCTGTTTTGGTTTGAATCTACAGGGATACCTGTATGAGGTATATTTGTATGCTCATTGGGAAACTTGTGAAGAAATGAATAAACTAATTAAAACGTGTGCCTTTCCTTTTTGTGAACCTTCCCTTTTTGTGAGCATATACATGTATGGAAAGAGACCATGGTACTGGTCTGTGGTCAGCACGGGAGCATGTGTAATGGTGATGTAACATTGAGAATTTCCATTGTAAGAAAGTGTTTGAAGCAGGTGCAAAGGGAACAAGGAGAAAATTATAACAAATTATTTATTTTAATAATTAGTTTTGCAGGGACTTAACTTGAAATCATAGGAGTTTGCTATCTCAAAATCAGCAGTTTAAATCAGAAACCTTAAAGGCATGAGAAGTAATACAAATAAGCTTCAGTGTGAGAGCATGAGATTCAATTTGTTTATGTGAGTTTCGCACTCAATTTTTGAGACTTTAAGCTCTGTTTGACAACTATAGCATGTTACATTCACTCTTGTCAAGAAACCTTGTTATCCCATTTTGGGTGCTTTTGTTGCCAATATTGTGTACAATTACAATTAATTAGAATTACAATGTACATCTTTCAATAGTGTCTCCTCTTGTACCAAGATCTACTAAAAGTGAAGGAGCCAGCCCAAGCAAAGATGTAACATCAAGGCCTTTGGCACAGCAGTAAGTAAAAAAGATGCTGCCTCTGAATATTATTTTCTTCTTTTTAACTTTTTTTGAATTACCGTATTTACCCGTGTATAATGCGAACTTATTTTTCCCGAAATGAACACCTAAATTCGAGATGCGTATTATACACGGAATCCTTTGTTTAGGCTGACGCGACATTAGAATAACAAAGACACATAAGCGTGCGATGTAATTGGTCTTTAATTTGAGGGTAAACTAACCTACCAATGACATGTTAACAATTTGGATCCTTGAATAAATTTAACTAAGTATTTAAGCGAACAGCTGATCAACAAAACAGTTACTGTAATCTTGAGCAATCAAACGTAAACATGACTACAAAACTCGCCGGAACCAAGCGTCAAAGTTACACAGTGTCAGATAAGTTACGAATCATCAATTTCGCCGAACAGCATGGAAATCTCGCTGCTGAAAGAGAGTTCGGAGTATCTGAAAGTAATGTTCGCTTATGGCGGAAGAGCAAGGAAAACTTGAAAAAGATGCCTCAGTTGAAACGAGCAAATCGTGGCAAAAAAGCTGCATGGCCAGAACTTGAGGTTGGTCTCCTCGAATGGATCACAGAGAAACGGAACAATGGTCTCGCCATTTTACCATCGCTGGTGAGGCTGAAGGCCCTCGACATGGTAAAGAACGAGAAATATGGGATTCCACAAGGGCAGTTTAAAGCAGGCAACCACTGGTGTCAGCGTTTCATGAAGCGTAATGGCTTGTCTCTTCGCCAAAAGACAACTCTTGCCCAGCGGCTTCCAGATGACTATGAGGAGAAAATCGTGCGATTCCACCGCTACATTATCGATCTTCGCAAAGAGCACAATTATCCTTTTCATGTTATTGCTAACATGGACGAAACGCCACTAACATTTGACATGCCGCCAAATCGAACCATCAACAACTCGGGAGAGAAAACGATCAAGATTCGTACTACGGGTAATGAAAAGAACCGCATTACAGTCGTGTTGACCTGTGCTGGCGATGGAAGCAAACTGAGACCGATGGTAATCTTCAAAAGAAAAACTCTCCCAAAGGTTGCCAACAAGCACGGAGTTGTAATCGCCGCTCAAGAGAAAGGTTGGATGGACGGTGAAGGAATGAAAACATGGATCGACAAAGTTTGGTGTTCGAGGAGAGGTGGCCTGGGGAGAAGAAGAAGCCTGCTTGTTTGTGACGCGTTTGAAGCCCACGTGACCGAAAGAGTGAAAACAGCACTGACACGAGAAAACACGAACTTAGCAGTAATTCCTGGCGGATTAACCTCGATCTTGCAGCCGCTGGATGTCTCTTTAAACAAGCCGTTTAAAGATGGTGTTAGAAAGAGGTGGATGGAGTGGATGGCGGAGGGAATCCATGAATTTACAGCGAGTGGCCGCCAAAAGAAACCATCCGAGGAACTGATCCTTTCGTGGATCGCAGGAGCATGGCAGGACATTTCCGAAGAAATGATTGAATCCTCATTTCTAAAATGCGGGATCACCAACAGCCTTCATGGATCCGAGTACGACCTAGTTTACGAGGCCAACGATGACTGCAACAACGAGCTCGATGACTCGTTTGCAAGAGAACTGTTCCAGTCAGACTCCGAGTCCGAGTTTGAAGGATTTGATATGTGAAAGATGTTGTAACCATCATTTCGTTAGTTTGCCAAGTTAATTGAAATAAATAGTGTTATACAATTTTACCTTCTTGTTGAGTAGTTTATTTTTCTTTTTTCTCAAAATTTGGTCTGAAATTGGGATTCGTATTATACACGGGCCCGCATTATACACGGGTAAATACGGTACATATAGATTAGGCAAAGAAGGCTAATTTTCTACTAGTCAACTCAATTTATTGTTTATCAAATGGATGATCTCTCCTTAGAGAGAAGAAAAGGCCAGTGAAATTGGGTGTATCACAGCTCACTCAGACAAATATTCCACCAAAGGTCAGTACCATCATTGTTTCAGTAAAAGAACTGTTTATTGTAAATTTTACATCTAAGGCATAATATGAAAAGAAATCTCATGTAGCGTATGCAAATATAAGAATGTTGTGTCTTTTCCATTTTGACATTTGCAAAATCGGTTTATACACTTTCATCAGGAACCAGTTTTGTATAGCAAAGAAACACAAACTCAAAATGCAGAACCAGAAGAACCACAAGGTTAGTACCAGTCGGGACAAAGGGTATTGTGTTGTTTAGGGTACCCACAAGTTAGGGTGCTAGGAGTAATTGCCTGTAGATATAAAGGGTATTGTGTTGTTTAGGGTACCCACAAGTTAGGGTGCAAGGAGTAATTGCCTGTAGATATAAAGGGTATTGTGTTGTTTAGGGTACCCACAAGTTAGGGTGCAAGGAGTAATTGCCTGTAGATATAAAGGCTATTGTGTTGTTTAGGGTACCCACAAGTTAGGGTGCAAGGAGTAATTGCCTGTAGATATAAAGGGTATTGTGTTGTTTAGGGTACCCACAAGTTAGGGTGCAAGGAGTAATTGCCTGTAGATATAAAGGGTATTGTGTTGTTTAGGGTACCCACTAGTTAGGGTGGTAGGAGTAGTTGCCTGTAGATATAAAGGGTATTGTGTTGTTTAGGGTACCCACAAGTTAGGGTGCAAGGAGTAATTGCCTGTAGATATAAAGGGTATTGTGTTGTTTAGGGTACCCACAAGTTAGGGTGCAAGGAGTAATTGCCTGTAGATATAAAGGGTATTGTGTTGTTTAGGGTACCCACAAGTTAGGGTGCAAGGAGTAATTGCCTGTAGATATAAAGGGTATTGTGTTGTTTAGGGTACCCACAAGTTAGGGTGCAAGGAGTAATTGCCTGTAGATATAAAGGGTATTGTGTTGTTTAGGGTACCCACAAGTTAGGGTGCAAGGAGTAATTGCCTGTAGATATAAAGGGTATTGTGTTGTTTAGGGTACCCACAAGTTAGGGTGCAAGGAGTAATTGCCTGTAGATATAAAGGGTATTGTGTTGTTTAGGGTACCCACAAGTTAGGGTGCTAGGAGTAATTGCCTGTAGATATAAAGGGTATTGTGTTGTTTAGGGTACCCACAAGTTAGGGTGCAAGGAGTAATTGCCTGTAGATATAAAGGGTATTGTGTTGTTTAGGGTACCCACAAGTTAGGGTGCAAGGAGTAATTGCCTGTAGATATAAAGGGTATTGTGTTGTTTAGGGTACCCACAAGTTAGGGTGGTAGGAGTAATTGCCTGTAGATGTAAAGGGTATTGTGTTGTTTAGGGTACCCACAAGTTAGGGTGCAAGGAGTAATTGCCTGTAGATATAAAGGGTATTGTGTTGTTTAGGGTACCCACCAGTTAGGGTGCAAGGAGTAATTGCCTGTAGATATAAAGGGTATTGTGTTGTTTAGGGTACCCACAAGTTAGGGTGCAAGGAGTAATTGCCTGTAGATATAAAGGGTATTGTGTTGTTTAGGGTACCCACAAGTTAGGGTGCAAGGAGTAATTGCCTGTAGATATAAAGGGTATTGTGTTGTTTAGGGTACCCACAAGTTAGGGTGCAAGGAGTAATTGCCTGTAGATATAAAGGGTATTGTGTTGTTTAGGGTACCCACAAGTTAGGGTGCAAGGAGTAATTGCCTGTAGATATAAAGGGTATTGTGTTGTTTAGGGTACCCACAAGTTAGGGTGCTAGGAGTAATTGCCTGTAGATATAAAGGGTATTGTGTTGTTTAGGGTACCCACAAGTTAGGGTGCAAGGAGTAATTGCCTGTAGATATAAAGGGTATTGTGTTGTTTAGGGTACCCACAAGTTAGGGTGCAAGGAGTAATTGCCTGTAGATATAAAGGGTATTGTGTTGTTTAGGGTACCCACAAGTTAGGGTGGTAGGAGTAATTGCCTGTAGATGTAAAGGGTATTGTGTTGTTTAGGGTACCCACAAGTTAGGGTGCAAGGAGTAATTGCCTGTAGATATAAAGGGTATTGTGTTGTTTAGGGTACCCACAAGTTAGGGTGCAAGGAGTAATTGCCTGTAGATATAAAGGGTATTGTGTTGTTTAGGGTACCCACAAGTTAGGGTGCAAGGAGTAATTGCCTGTAGATATAAAGGGTATTGTGTTGTTTAGGGTACCCACAAGTTAGGGTGCAAGGAGTAATTGCCTGTAGATATAAAGGGTATTGTGTTGTTTAGGGTACCCACAAGTTAGGGTGCAAGGAGTAATTACCTGTAGATATAAAGGGTATTGTGTTGTTTAGGGTACCCACAAGTTAGGGTGCAAGGAGTAATTGCCTGTAGATATAAAGGGTATTGTGTTGTTTAGGGTACCCACAAGTTAGGGTGCAAGGAGTAATTGCCTGTAGATATAAAGGGTATTGTGTTGTTTAGGGTACCCACAAGTTAGGGTGCAAGGAGTAATTGCCTGTAGATATAAAGGGTATTGTGTTGTTTAGGGTACCCACAAGTTAGGGTAATAGGAGTAATTGCCTGTAGATATAAAGGGTATTGTGTTGTTTAGGGTACCCACAAGTTAGGGTGCAAGGAGTAATTGCCTGTAGATATAAAGGGTATTGTGTTGTTTAGGGTACCCACAAGTTAGGGTGCAAGGAGTAATTGCCTGTAGATATAAAGGGTATTGTGTTGTTTAGGGTACCCACAAGTTAGGGTGCAAGGAGTAATTGCCTGTAGATATAAAGGGTATTGTGTTGTTTAGGGTACCCACAAGTTAGGGTGCAAGGAGTAATTGCCTGTAGATATAAAGGGTATTGTGTTGTTTAGGGTACCCACAAGTTAGGGTGCAAGGAGTAATTGCCTGTAGATATAAAGGGTATTGTGTTGTTTAGGGTACCCACAAGTTAGAGTGCAAGGAGTAATTGCCTGTAGATATAAAGGGTATTGTGTTGTTTAGGGTACCCACAAGTTAGGGTGCTAGGAGTAATTGCCTGTAGATATAAAGGGTATTGTGTTGTTTAGGGTACCCACAAGTTAGGGTGCAAGGAGTAATTGCCTGTAGATATAAAGGGTATTGTGTTGTTTAGGGTACCCACAAGTTAGGGTGCAAGGAGTAATTGCCTGTAGATATAAAGGGTATTGTGTTGTTTAGGGTACCCACAAGTTAGGGTGGTAGGAGTAATTGCCTGTAGATGTAAAGGGTATTGTGTTGTTTAGGGTACCCACAAGTTAGGGTGCAAGGAGTAATTGCCTGTAGATATAAAGGGTATTGTGTTGTTTAGGGTACCCACAAGTTAGGGTGCAAGGAGTAATTGCCTGTAGATATAAAGGGTATTGTGTTGTTTAGGGTACCCACAAGTTAGGGTGCAAGGAGTAATTGCCTGTAGATATAAAGGGTATTGTGTTGTTTAGGGTACCCACAAGTTAGGGTGCAAGGAGTAATTGCCTGTAGATATAAAGGGTATTGTGTTGTTTAGGGTACCCACAAGTTAGGGTGCAAGGAGTAATTACCTGTAGATATAAAGGGTATTGTGTTGTTTAGGGTACCCACAAGTTAGGGTGCAAGGAGTAATTGCCTGTAGATATAAAGGGTATTGTGTTGTTTAGGGTACCCACAAGTTAGGGTGCAAGGAGTAATTGCCTGTAGATATAAAGGGTATTGTGTTGTTTAGGGTACCCACAAGTTAGGGTGCAAGGAGTAATTGCCTGTAGATATAAAGGGTATTGTGTTGTTTAGGGTACCCACAAGTTAGGGTGGTAGGAGTAATTGCCTGTAGATATAAAGGGTATTGTGTTGTTTAGGGTACCCACAAGTTAGGGTGCAAGGAGTAATTGCCTGTAGATATAAAGGGTATTGTGTTGTTTAGGGTACCCACAAGTTAGGGCGCAAGGAGTAATTACCTGTAGATATAAAGGGTATTGTGTTGTTTAGGGTACCCACAAGTTAGGGTGCAAGGAGTAATTGCCTGTAGATATAAAGGGTATTGTGTTGTTTAGGGTACCCACAAGTTAGGGTGCAAGGAGTAATTGCCTGTAGATATAAAGGGTATTGTGTTGTTTAGGGTACCCACAAGTTAGGGTGCAAGGAGTAATTGCCTGTAGATATAAAGGGTATTGTGTTGTTTAGGGTACCCACAAGTTAGGGTGGTAGGAGTAATTGCCTGTAGATATAAAGGGTATTGTGTTGTTTAGGGTACCCACAAGTTAGGGTGCAAGGAGTAATTGCCTGTAGATATAAAGGGTATTGTGTTGTTTAGGGTACCCACAAGTTAGGGTGCAAGGAGTAATTTCCTGTAGATATAAAGGGTATTGTGTTGTTTAGGGTACCCACAAGTTAGGGTGCAAGGAGTAATTGCCTGTAGATATAAAGGGTATTGTGTTGTTTAGGGTACCCACAAGTTAGGGTGCAAGGAGTAATTGCCTGTAGATATAAAGGGTATTGTGTTGTTTAGGGTACCCACAAGTTAGGGTGCAAGGAGTAATTGCCTGTAGATATAAAGGGTATTGTGTTGTTTAGGGTACCCACAAGTTAGGGTGCAAGGAGTAATTGCCTGTAGATATAAAGGCTATTGTGTTGTTTAGGGTACCCACAAGTTAGGGTGCAAGGAGTAATTGCCTGTAGATATAAAGGGTATTGTGTTGTTTAGGGTACCCACAAGTTAGGGTGCAAGGAGTAATTGCCTGTAGATATAAAGGGTATTGTGTTGTTTAGGGTACCCACTAGTTAGGGTGGTAGGAGTAGTTGCCTGTAGATATAAAGGGTATTGTGTTGTTTAGGGTACCCACAAGTTAGGGTGCAAGGAGTAATTGCCTGTAGATATAAAGGGTATTGTGTTGTTTAGGGTACCCACAAGTTAGGGTGCAAGGAGTAATTGCCTGTAGATATAAAGGGTATTGTGTTGTTTAGGGTACCCACAAGTTAGGGTGCAAGGAGTAATTGCCTGTAGATATAAAGGGTATTGTGTTGTTTAGGGTACCCACAAGTTAGGGTGCAAGGAGTAATTGCCTGTAGATATAAAGGGTATTGTGTTGTTTAGGGTACCCACAAGTTAGGGTGCAAGGAGTAATTGCCTGTAGATATAAAGGGTATTGTGTTGTTTAGGGTACCCACAAGTTAGGGTGCAAGGAGTAATTGCCTGTAGATATAAAGGGTATTGTGTTGTTTAGGGTACCCACAAGTTAGGGTGCTAGGAGTAATTGCCTGTAGATATAAAGGGTATTGTGTTGTTTAGGGTACCCACAAGTTAGGGTGCAAGGAGTAATTGCCTGTAGATATAAAGGGTATTGTGTTGTTTAGGGTACCCACAAGTTAGGGTGCAAGGAGTAATTGCCTGTAGATATAAAGGGTATTGTGTTGTTTAGGGTACCCACAAGTTAGGGTGGTAGGAGTAATTGCCTGTAGATGTAAAGGGTATTGTGTTGTTTAGGGTACCCACAAGTTAGGGTGCAAGGAGTAATTGCCTGTAGATATAAAGGGTATTGTGTTGTTTAGGGTACCCACCAGTTAGGGTGCAAGGAGTAATTGCCTGTAGATATAAAGGGTATTGTGTTGTTTAGGGTACCCACAAGTTAGGGTGCAAGGAGTAATTGCCTGTAGATATAAAGGGTATTGTGTTGTTTAGGGTACCCACAAGTTAGGGTGCAAGGAGTAATTGCCTGTAGATATAAAGGGTATTGTGTTGTTTAGGGTACCCACAAGTTAGGGTGCAAGGAGTAATTGCCTGTAGATATAAAGGGTATTGTGTTGTTTAGGGTACCCACAAGTTAGGGTGCAAGGAGTAATTGCCTGTAGATATAAAGGGTATTGTGTTGTTTAGGGTACCCACAAGTTAGGGTGCAAGGAGTAATTGCCTGTAGATATAAAGGGTATTGTGTTGTTTAGGGTACCCACAAGTTAGGGTGCAAGGAGTAATTGCCTGTAGATATAAAGGGTATTGTGTTGTTTAGGGTACCCACAAGTTAGGGTGCAAGGAGTAATTGCCTGTAGATATAAAGGGTATTGTGTTGTTTAGGGTACCCACAAGTTAGGGTGGTAGGAGTAATTGCCTGTAGATATAAAGGGTATTGTGTTGTTTAGGGTACCCACAAGTTAGGGTGCAAGGAGTAATTGCCTGTAGATATAAAGGGTATTGTGTTGTTTAGGGTACCCACAAGTTAGGGTGCTAGGAGTAATTGCCTGTAGATATAATATAGACCACTTTCATAAATGGCTGCCATATAAATATTCTTTTTTTTAAATTTAAATTAGCCCTTCTGGCCTTGCTTGAGATAATGTATTCTGTTGAATTTTGTACTGGAGAACGAGGCCAGTAGGGCTAATTTAAATTTAAACAAAAGAATATTAATCTGGCAGCCATTTATGAAAGTGGAATATTATTACCACTGACCATTCAAGAAATTGTGAAAAACACCATCATACATACAGCTATTCAATAAATATACTGGGTGTCAATCAATTGAGTATACTGCAAACATGTTCAACAAAGAGAAGGCACTTTGTGCATCAGGCCAACCTGACAATTCCAATTGCCTATGAGCTTTTGATGTCCAGTAACCTCTGAAGGAGACCAGTCAGTTCTTAAATCAATTACAGTGTACCTCTATCAGAGCTGGCATAATTTCCTTTTAACTCATTCATGAGCCCACAAACAAATGATAGGGGACAGAGGCAGGATTGGACTCGGGCATCATACTGGATACTTAAAGATGGCTGATGAAATGAAAACATATTCAAAACCATCATTCACTGACTTCTTCATTCCTCTATGTTGTTTAACTTGAATGGTTAACTTGAACTGAACTACATTTTCTTTAAAATTACTCACTTTGTATTTGTTTTCTTTTTTTTTATAGATGAATTTGAGACTCCAGCTGCGTCAAAGCCAAAGGAGACTGAAGCACAACCTGAACCTGAAGATGGAGGAGAAGATGGAAGAGAAGAAGGTTATTTATTAATAAGTATTAATTTTATAAGATACTGCTTTCAATTCATCTGGTCTGGGTTCAGAGGGTGACTAATGCATTCAGTTTGTTAGCTATTTCATGTTTTTCATTTTTGAACCAGAAGAAACCCTCTAGGAATTGAACCAGGAAACATTACATTACATGAGAAAGATGTTTTTCATCTTATCATGAGTGTGGGAGAAAGAAAAAACTCTGAGTCCCTGTGAGGAATTAATAAAACCTCAGACCTTTGTTGTACCATTGATCAACTGAGACTCCATGGTGAGCAAGGCTATTATGAATTTGATATACTGTGTGACATGCATCCTGCATGCTGTCAAGATCAGCAATGTCGATAGTGTCATGTTTGTAAATACAATAAGAAGGATGGTATATTTTGAGCTTGTTGAAGAAAAAGAGAAAGATGTTTTTGTCTTGTCAAGAGTATGGGATAAAAAAAAGAAAAAATTCTGGGTCCCTTTGAGGAATCAAACCTGAAGCCTTTGGATTTTGATTATAATTGTTTTACTTTCTTTACAGTGCCTGTCATAGAGCTCAGCGATGAACAGAAGGAACACATATTGAATTCTGGAGAATTCAATAAGTTCTTTGAAAAAGCAACAAGAATGATGGAGAGAGCCTTGTGTGAAACAGTTGACATTACATTTGACTACTCTGGTGCTGAAACAGAGGACACTGAAGGGTGGGTTTTCTTTCTGGTAACCCCAAGACTGATAACTATCTAATTTCTCGTAACAGCGTCACCTCCTAATCTAACACTAAGACTGTGAGAAGAAAGAAAATCAGGGCTTGACACTAACTTTTCAACTTACTTGCCAAGTGGCTAGTGACAACTTAGTGGTTACGACAAGTTCAGTTTGTTTACTAGCCAAACTGGCCAGTGGACATAAAAAACCACAAGGCAAAACTGAACTTCTACTAGTCCTTGGCTAGTTGGCTACTGTTAGTGTTGAGCCCTGGAAAATTATTGAGAATTTAAGAAGCTCTTGATTGTCTAATCCATAAGGAGAAGTGACACACATATTGTAATCACAGAACCAGTTAACTCCCACGATCCAATTACTTACATTTGTATTATTATTACTTATTACTAAACAATGACTGCCGTGTGTTCCTCCATAAACAGTACATGGGGTTCCATTTTTAGTCAAGATAAAAACCCACTGGCTGACAGGCTTCTCTGTTCTCATAATCTGTTTGCAAAATATTGTTTCAGTCTAAGATTTGTGATTGAAGTTACAGGTTAACTCTGTAACTCCCAGGAGTGACTAAAACAATTTCTCCCTAATTTAATTTAATTTAATATCATTTATATAGCGCTAACTCCACTAATTGACCAAAGCACTTACAATATCAATACAATATCAAGCAAACAAGTATGAGAATAAAGAAAACTATCAATAAGGGTATTATTTAGTTGATCCAATACCAAATTCTCCAAACTTACATAAGAATTGTGTGGCAGACAGTAAGGAGAATTCCTAAGAAGATCTTGGGAGTGATAGGGTTAAGATCTCTTGTTGGAGTTAAAGGTTTAAAGCTTACAAAAGCAGGTTAAGCTCTGGTTGACATGTTGGGCTATTTGGCATGTAGAAGTCTTCTGTTAATTTGCCTTGTACACTGCTTGGGTTGAGGGCTTGTGGTTACATTGGTTTAGATTTATGAAGTTAATCCTTAGATTCTCTCCTGTCACAGAGATACGCAGGCATCTGGTAAACTCTCATTCAGCAGAGAGTTCTTTGACGAGAGGTGGTCAAGGCACAGGACAGTGACTTGCCTTGATTGGTCAACACAGGTACTGAAGGATAATGGAAATGTTTTTTTTTTTTGTTCTTCCCTTAGCAATAGATAAATTTAAAATTGTTTAATTTTGTGGAACAATTATTGGAGAAGTTGTGGCACCCGGCAGAGCAACTCCAGAACTGCAAGAGAGAGGGTGGGGGCCCCCTCCATTTCTTGCAACTTGCAAATGTACCTCTTGTAGCTACATGTACTTTAACCCAAGACTGAAGTAGGCTGCCATTATTAGTGCTGCTTTCTGCCGAAGGAAGATTTGAGATGGATGGGGAAGAGGTTTGCTGGGGTTCTGGCTCCGGTTGTTCGAAGGACGGATAACACTATACACTGGATAAATCGCTGTCCGGTGGATAGCGCAGTACGTTCTGGTAACACTTATCCGCTGGATAGCGATTTAATCGTTGGATAGCATTATCCGCCCTTTGAACAACCGGAGCCTGGCCGTCATATCAGTGTTAGACTACCTTACAGACCTCTCATGTTACTTAAGGCCTTATGCTCCACCACAGTCAAAGGAATTATTGAGCTCAAGTGCTCACAATAATTTTGTATTTGGAGGGACTAAGTATGGGTAAACTTGCAAAATGATTTGTTCAGGGATAATTATGTTTGTGACCTGTGATTATCATTATCTTTCAACTAAGTAAAAAAATAAATTTACATGAGAGCAATGCATA
This sequence comes from Stylophora pistillata, assembly GCF_964205215.1. Lineage (NCBI taxonomy): Eukaryota > Metazoa > Cnidaria > Anthozoa > Scleractinia > Pocilloporidae > Stylophora > Stylophora pistillata. Next base: position 17,071,576 of record NC_142530.1, read on the forward strand.
CAGCTGAACAGGTACAAATGTAACTTGCCCAGTGCTTGTTGGGAAACGTAATTGTTAGCATCACTTTGTGTTACACCCCAATAGTAACAAAGTAACATAAATATCTTGTTTAGTACCCAGAGCTGTTGGTAGCTTCATATAACAACAATGAAGATGCCCCACATGAGCCTGATGGTGTGGCACTCGTATGGAACATCAAATATCAGAAAGAATCTCCAGAATATGTATTTAACTGTCAGGTGAGTGTTTAAGATTAATTATTGGTAAGCAGTTAATGGTTTATGCTGAGAGCAGGGACGGTATTTTTTATAAAGCTTTTTAGGTGTGCAATTAGCCTTTTAGGGTTGTATTTAGGCAAACCACCAAGCCAACATTTTTGTCAATTTTATAGTGCAAAGACAGTCAAAGCTTAATCACTGTGAGTTCAGGATTTAAATAGAACCTCTTCAGGAACATCTCGTATGCTTAATAATTGCAGTGGCGGATCTAAGGGAGGGGCCCAGGGGGGGCATCTCCCCTTTATTTTGGGAAAAAATCGTAGGAAGAGGAGAAGCCGGCAGGTGCACACACACAAATAAAACCAACCCCCTCTTCCCCCCCCCCCCCCACCTTAGCTTACAGTCTGGATCCGCCACTGATATTTACATGTGTTAATGTATCAGCAGAAACTCAATGATATGAAGACTATTTTTGATAATTTGCGCTTTAAGATTCCCTCTAGTTATGCATGTGACTTGGAAATTTTACAACTTAAATTTTATGCTCATCTTTTCCATTTTGCAGAAATATCACACATTTATCAGGCGAGATATAGCCTTAATACCTTCATTCCACAGCCACCCTGTGTCCTTCTGCCATTTTGCATACTGTTGCGTTGAATTTCCGCGGAGCACTACTCATAATTCCTTTCCATTTCAGTCTGGTGTGACGTCAGTTACCTTTGCCAAGTTTCATCCTAATTTAATAGTTGGTGGGACATATTCAGGCCAAATTGTATTGTGGGATAACAGAAGCAGTAAAAAGACCCCTGTGCAGAGAACACCTCTCTCCGCCACTGCACACACAGTAAGTGAATTCTATTTTGATTTGATTTTCTTTGTTTTGGTGTTTGGATAACAGGGCTATGACAATCTTTTCAATGTCTAGTAGACATTGTTTTTCTGAGCAAGGTCTTTATGTGATAGCAGAATATACCGTAATGATTCGATTTGGCGCCCTCGTTCCGAAAAACGCCCATTCTCTATTAAGCGCCCCCTCGAATTTGTTTTTGTTTTTTATAAGCGCCCCTTTTCTATGGAGTGCCATTACCGCCAATATTCAGCTACTGTTTTTTTTTTATATAAAATGGTGCGTAAGATATGAAGCCACTCATGTTTTATGCAGCTAATCATTTTATAAAATGGTGCCTTAAAAAAATATGGAGCGCTTTTTATGAGGTCAATTATGATTTATGCAGCTAATCATTTTATAAAATGGTGCCTTAAAAAATATGGAGCGCTTTTTATGTTTTACGCGGCTAATCGTTTTATAAAATGATTAGCTGCATAAAAATGGCTTGATATAAAAGCGCTCCATATTTCTTAAGGCACCATTTTATAAAATGATTAGCTGCATAAAACATAATTGGCTTCATTAAAAGCGCTCCCTATTTTTTATGGCACCATTTTATAAAATGGTTAGCTGCATAAAACATCATTGGCTTCATAAAAAGCGCTCCTTATTTTTTAAGGCACCATTTTATAAAATGATTAGCTGCATAAAACATCATTGGCTTCATATCTTAAGCACCATTTTATAAAAAAAAAAGTAGCTGAATATTGGCGGTAATGGCACCCCATACTTTTCCAGTAAGCCGCCATTCTGTTTGTGTGAAAGCACTCTTGGAGTACGTGGTTCATCTTCCATTAATTGCTTGCTTAAAGCCTTATTACAGCAATAGTGGTCTTCGTCTCAATCTCTCAGCGAGTGCACAGCTCATTCAAACGGATCTCGTCTACAAAATGTTGCGACGATTTCTTAGCTAGTCGTTCTAGCCAGGAAAGATCAAGGGACGACAGGTCCTACATCCAGTCTTTTGATCCTTTTCAAACACACACTAAAGCTCTCGCACATCCTGCTGTTTCTCAAGTAAGAAATAAACGCCCTGTCCTTAAAGGAAAATAAGCGCCGCGGGACCTAAATTGAACCAGTACGGTATGCATATGAATACTCAACTGATGGACAACCGCTATTCTGCTAAATTCGTATTATTTCGTCTGTTAATGATTGTAAATTTGATCATACATGTATTTGATTTCCTTTTGTTTTTGGCACTAAATTGTGTAACAATGAGTTTGAAACTAAAAGGATATACAGTGTACATGTACATGTACACAGCGCACAAGGATAAGATTGAAACGTAGCATCTTCATAAATAATTGACCACCACAATCTTAATTACCCCTCTCTGTGAAGAGAAACAAAACAGAGAGAAACAAAACAAAGAAAACTTGCAGGTAAAGCCAAAGAAAACTGGTACTTTCTTATTAAACGGGGTAAGTTTCTAAAGAAACTGTGGTGCTGCCGCTGCTGCGTCTTTGGGAGTGCTAAGGTAATTTAGTTTTATCAACTGAGTTGGTAATGAAAATTGGCCACCGTAAAGAGTTTTGAAAGCTGACGTTTCGAGCGTTAGTCCTTCGTCAGAGCAGCACTTTCTTACACTGTTTTTGTTTGTTCGTTTGTTTGTTTCATAACGATTGTGTAATTGGAAGATTTATTTTCACTATGTAGCATCCGGTTTATTGTGTGAATGTGGTTGGAACTCAAAATGCTCACAATTTGATCAGTGTGTCTACTGATGGAAAGATGTGTTCTTGGAGTCTTGACATGTTGTCACAGCCTCAGGTAGGACAGCGATTATGTTAACAAGTTCCTCCAGCTCGTCATATCACGACAGCGACAGTTTCCGTGAACGAAACTTACAGGCTTTGTACGACGCTTGACTGACTAGAACCACAGCTCCTCTTATCGTGAGTGACTACTGATCACTCTTTCTCATGTTCTAATCAATTGTTGTTTACGACAATCCTCCGTCTCAGGAAAGTTGTTGCACAGAAAAACTGCACACGTTCTTAAGTTTACCCTTTGGGGAAGCTACAGTACACTGTAGTTTATGTTTTGTCCGTCTCGAAAGGTTTAGTTCTCATTATTTTTCAAAGCTCCTATTTGCAATCCGTGTTGGAGCGCTTTGCGATCGAGAGTCGTAAAATCAAGACATTAAATCACAAGAGCCAATCAAATTGAAGGAAAATGTCACGACCGTTGAAAACTCAAAGTAACAACACACAAACTGCTTAATGCGCGGGAAAACGCCTATCACCAAGACGCGATTGGCATTCGTTTTAAATCTGATTGATTGAGAAAGTGGTGCCTGATTTTTGGACCAATCATACACTGTACTCCTTTTGGTGAAGTTTTGCCTTCCACGTGTTTTTCTTCCTCGGCGAATGATTAGTTCAGCGTGTCATTCTATGAAATGCGCCCAAATGTTATGTTGTAGCTTCATTTAGCACTAGCCGTGATGTTCTTCCTTGCCATCTCTGTTTATTTCAGGACAGCATGGAGCTTCAATTTAAACAGTCCAAGGCTGTGGCGGTGACGTGTCTATCGTTTTTGGCTGGTGATGTCAATAATTTTGTGGTGGGGAGCGAGGAAGGTTCTGTCTATACAGCCTGTCGACATGGAAGGTAACCTGAGCGTGAAGCTATGTTATTCGTTTTCATGCTTTTGACGCCTTTGTTTTCATCGAATGCTCCAGCCCCCCCGCACCACGCCAAAAAAATAAATAAAAAAAGCCAACTCCCAGAAAAAAAATGGAATTTAAGCTTTATTGTCATCTGAATCAAGCATCAACGTATAGGCCCATCTTTCTAAAACTGTGCATAACTTTTCTCAAAGAGTACTAATAGGTGGAAACCTTGCTTGCTTGTTTTATAGCAAAGCGGGAATCAGTGATATATTTGAAGGTCACTATGGACCAGCGACAGGCATTGATACTCACTCAGCAGCAGGACCTATTGACTTCTCTTATCTGTTTTTGACGTCTTCGTTTGATTGGACCATCAAACTTTGGAGTCACAAGGTAAGGATTGTAAAAACGAATGTTTGGACGACTCTTGTATATCTGCCTCTCTATTAACTTTTCCTCTAGTCTTGATACTGGCGAGGAATCGCAGAATCCTTCATGTTGGAACAGACTTGAAGACGTTGAAGAAAAGGAAAAAGAAAGAAATGTGTTACTAACGTAAAAGAGTAATACAGAGAACTGGCATGGGTTCGAATCCATTATTTCTCGGTGGCGCTGCTTCACGAATATCTCCCAGGCTTCTCGCGTAGCCCGTGGAATATCGGTGTGCTCATCTCGCCGGCAAGTGAAGCAGGCTGGCTTGATTCTTTCAGACTTCATATGATGATTTTCAAGCAAACTGATTGTCTAGCAGCACCAGTGAGAGCCTGCGCACAGGCTCAAGATGTAATTAAGCTTCTCTCTCCTTGACAAAAATATAAGACATCTGTATTTATATGCAATATTTGCTGGCAGAACCCACGTCCACTGTATTCTTTTGAAGACAATGGTGATTATGTGTACGACGTACAGTGGTCCCCAGTTCATCCTGCTTTGTTTGCTGCCGTGGATGGAACAGGAAGACTGGACCTGTGGAATCTTAATAACGACACAGAGGTAAACTGATAGTTTTTCCTTTAAATTAGGTCACAGGCGTCCGAAGGTCATGTATCGAGCAAAAGCGAAGGATTATTTCATGAAAGCGTCACGCGTTGTGTGATACGGTGTTAAGTTACGCGAGCAACCGTTGAGAGTTTGAATGCGTTATAAAGAATAGCGTGGGGAACAAAATATGGTCCATTTAAAACACTAAATATTCCGAAATATGAACATTTTACACGTTAGATAATAAAACTTACTCATTCCTTGTGTGTTCGTCGTGTTTTTTGGCGACTTTTGCTGTTTTGGGCTTGCTTTGCCATCGCTGTTTTTCCTGTTATCGGACAAAGTCAAGGCTGCACACTACGATTTCGACTGTTGTCCACGCGGAGGCGGTTTTCGCCCAGAAAATCCATCTATTCGGCAATTGTTTTACCCACAGCTTACGATCCAAATTCATTGTATCCTGGAAAGTGTCTCAATTCCAAAAATCCCCGCGCAATACGCTGAAAACGAGCGTTTTCTACCATAATTTCCACGTTTATTCCTTTCTGGCAGAGCCTTAGACTCACAGACTGGACACGGCCGCGCAAGAGGCTTGGGTCTAAGGTTAAAATTTTATCTCTACCGAGAGTGGTACGGTCGCATTGTTTTATCATTGTTTACAGGATGCTCAACCTTTATCTAATCTAAGTTAAATTGGCCACCGTAAAGAGTTAAAAAGCTGACGCTTTGAGCGTTGGCCCTTCGTCAGAGCTGTAGAAGGGCTTACGCTCGAAACCACAGCTGTTAAACTCTCTACGGTGGCCAATTTACTTTATCGATATAGTTCATAAAACCAAATTACCATGTTACCCCCACCGACGTAGCACCTCAGTTTCTTAAGAAACTTACCTCCTTTATTCCTTTATCTCATCTACCCTTCCACATCCGGGACAAAACATGTTTTTTTGGCCTATCAAACTTCAATGTTTTGTACATAAATTGACCGTACCACTCTCGGTAGAGATAAAATTAACCTTAGACCCAAGCCTCTTGCGCGGCCGTGTCCAGTCTGTGAGTCTAAGGCTCTGGCAGAAAGCCTGAATAAACGTGGAGATTACGGTAGAAAACGCTCGCTTTCAGCCTATTGCGCGGGGGTTTTTGGAATTGAGACACTTTCCAGGGTGCAATGATCTTGGATCGTAAGCTGTGGGTTAAAAAAATTTCCGAATAGATGGATTTTCTGGGCGCAAACCGCCTCCGCGGGGACAACGGTCGAAATCGCTTAACACCGCATCACACAACGCGTGACGCTTTCATGAAATTATCTTCGCTTTTGCTCGAGACGTGAACTTGGGACGCTTGTGATTAGGTTAGATTATGTGCGCGAGATTTCTAAAGCGTTATAATGGATGAAGGGGAAGTCCGGATCTGCCATTGTGTACAGAAGTCCAGAGAAAAGCTAATTGTTCTAGCATAAATCTAGTCACATGTACCAGTCGTTCTAAACTGAAAAACAAGACAGGCTCGTGATTTGATTGAAATAGTGGTGCAAAGAGGTCACGTCGTAGGCTGATAATTGGCCACCACACCTCACTCACTATCTGTCACAGAACAGATAATGTGTAGCGTTAGTAATCAGATTGCAGCAGTTGCTATCAATTGCAAGTATTACTAAAGAAGTATACTAAAGAAGACAAAACAGCATGCAGAAACGGCAGTGTGTGACATGAGTCTCGGAAGGAAAGTTAACCCGTGTCCGTTTTACATAAAACTCTTTCTGTGGCACGTACTGATTTGGTCTCTTGCAAGCCGATAATACTCTGTCAGTCTTACGCACTCGTTAATAAGTCGGATGTAAACCTTGCAATGGTCCAGCTCTCCGTAGAGTCTCTGTCACACTTGCTTCCTTAGCCAGCTTAGCGGTGGAGGGTCGGAGCCTAGGATGCGAAGATCTGAGGTACTCAAGTCTTTTCCTTTGTCCCACGCTGTTGACAACAACGAAACAATACCTTTCTTCATTTACTCTGTCTGATGGAGGCACTTATTTGTTCGTTTGAAAACCTGAAACTCTGTCAGTTTAACATCCTTACGCGGTCAGTTACGAACACAATTTAGTCAGTTGTTAAAATTACTATGTCAGTACGTTGTGCCCACAAGACGGATATTTTTCATTGTTACGTAATCATTTTATTCTTCCTGCTGCGACGGATGCAAGCCAAGTGAACGCGTTTGGGCGTCTAATGGCAATCCCATATGGCAGATTCTAAATATCGAAAAATCTTGTTCGTTTGTCGTGGGAACACTTGTCGTTCTCCATCCGCTAAAGCGATTTTAAGGCACCTTTTACAGGAACGTGAAGATAGGAACGAGTGGGAGATTGACAGCGCTGGAACTCTAGGTTTCCGCGAAGGACTCCTGTCGGATGAACGTGGGTTGCAAGTGTTGAAGAAACATGAAATTACTAGCAACCACCAAGCCAGACAAGTAAACGAGGATGATTTTCGTCGATTTGATGTAATTCTGGCCTTTGATGAAAAGAATGTACGAGATCTGAATGAAACTTTTAAGCTAAATGGCGGCGCTGCCCGAGCGGAGGTAAAACTGTTTGGGACGTACGATCCCAAAGGAGAGTTGATAATACACGATCCTTACTATGGAGATATTTCAGATTATGAAGTCATGTTCGATCATGTTTACAGATGCTGTGTGGAGTTTTTGAAACAGTTTTAGAGAAGGACTTGTTGATATTTCATTCATTGGGTCAGTTCTATTTTGACACATTGAAGGGACATGCTCAATTCCAAGCGTAAACAACTGGTACAATAACAGCTGAATTAGGATATCTGAAACCGCAACACCGCAAAAAAAAAAAAAAAAAAAAAAAAAAATTACAAAATATCGACACCGCAGAATGTTTTGTATCCATGTATAATAAACAAACAAACAAACACACACACACACACATACACACACACACATACACACACACACACACACACACACACACACACACACACACACACACACACACACACACACACACACACTTCTGAGTAGATAGCAAAGTTATTTGTACTAAAAAAATTAATTGTGCTTAAAGATGATTACAAGGCTTGAAATAGCGGCTGGTCAACGAATAATGTCCGGTCCCTGAAAAAGTCTTGTTCAGTGAAATCCAAGAATGGCAGACGGTCTTTATCGCCTGTGAAGAAAAATTTAGTGCCGAGCGTAAGGCTTTGAATTTTAAAGTTCATCATAATTTGCGTTTGTGAATAAAAGGGGATGAGACTGAGAGAGGCACTACCAGACCAATAATTTTAATTTTAATAATGATTGTATTTTCGCCCCGTCATACACCAAACTGTCTCCGCAAGCTAGGGGGTCTTTCCAAGTTGCATAAATAGCAAAAATAATGAACAACTTTATTCTTTTATTTTGTCGGCATGTACTAAAACCAATGGGACAATTACGAGTTTGCGTGACGATTTCGAACTTCGTAACGTAACGTGAAATAAGGGTTTATGCGACATTAGCGCGACTCCGTGGATATTTTGAGTTCCGTCACAAATTGTTTCGTCTACCGTCGGTCGTTTATCGTCTACCGTGTGGGTTTTAGTACATGCCTGTTTTGTCCTCTTGGATTTTATAGACGTGACGTGAGAAGCATAACAATGCCTCTTAATGTCGGTTTGAAACTTTCTTCGTTTTAGCTTACAATGCATCAAATTATCGGATATGAGTTCTACTAGTAAGTGTTTCTTGATGTATTTTCACATCAGGTGGCTTGTATAAATACGAAAGTCAACCACATCATAGGCTTCTGTTTTGTTAACTTCGTAACTTTAGAAGCTGTTGAAATTCAATTGTTTAGAGGACATAGTACTAAAGCGATATTGATTTTGCGGCTGTGTGTAACGCAATTCTTCACCATTATGTCACGTCTCCTTACCCCACCCCTGTTCGCCTTCATTTCTAGGTACCAACAGCGAGCACCAGCGCCGAATCAATGACGTCACTTAATCGTTTACGATGGACACATTCTGGTCACCAGATTGCCGCGGGTGATGATGACGGTCACGTATTCATCTATGATGTCGGCGAGGTTAGTACCGGCGAATTATATAACAGGCGGAACACTCATAGAATGTGTTGTACATATCCACGTTAAGCACTGAGTAGTTAACGTTTTCAAAGTGTCGTGGTCTGAAACTCTCAACTAAGTGAGGTAAAATATAATATTATTGCGCTAAGTGTATTTTTTCTTTGCCTCTCTTGAGTCGTGTGAAACTCAGAAACACGATCAACCTTTGGGTGTATATGTAGAAGGAGAAGAACCACGTTCGTTTCTATTTACTTATTTGATGTCCTCAGACAACGATGCCTCTAAAATTCTACTATTCAGTGCTTCATTTGTAACCGCCTTAATCCTCTTAGCTAGCGAGCAAGCCCAGCAAGCAAGCCCTTATTGATAGCACTGCAGGACTGTTTTCCACCTTCGGGAAGATTTGAGAAGAGTCAGGGAAAGGTCACCCAGGGCCGGATTTTTCAAAGCTGGGTGAAAATGTCTTATTTCAGATGTGAAAGCTTGGAAAGAAAATGCGTTATAATTCTTTTTGTCCTACAATATGATGATTGGATATTTAAAAGAGAAGAGAAAAAATAATCCCGAGAAGGGTTTTGAACCAAGGAATAAAGGAACCCGGATTAAAATTTAAACCTTGGGATAACGCTAATCGGCCTTCGAACAACTGGGCCCTGCATGGGTCTGGCACCAATATCAGCGCTAGTCTCCTTTGCAAATCTCTCGCCGGCTCGCGTTGCTTAGGCCTGATACTTTCCCGCGGGTAAGGAAACGCCCGTCTCCAAGCGCTAATAACGACGGCCAACTCATAGGGTGATCTATCCCTTGTCACACAGTTCAGGCTCATTCTTATCTTTCTATTTTCTTGGTTCCTTTTTAGCAACTTGCTGTCCCAAGAGTGGATGAATGGTCAAGATTTCAAAACACCATTCATGAGATCCAAGCTAACGCCTCATCCAACGTTGGCGAAATAGGCTCTCCCAAAATGTCACCGTCCAAGATGCCATTTAGTTGATAATACTACCTGTAAAATACTGAGGAAATAATGCAGTAGAACTGTAGTATAACAAAACTGTGTTCGCCATTCTAGGCAGAGGACTCAGCTGTTAACTCAGGGTGATTGCAATGAGGGTCGTAACGAGGAATGCAGCATGGTTTATTATTATTATTATTATTATTATTATTATTACTATTATTATTATTATTATTATTATTATTATTATTATTGTTGTTGTTATTATTATTTGACCAGGTTTTCAAGATGTTAGATTGATCTTTCCACATTTTACATGTCGAAAGGCGAGGAATAGGCTAAGTAGTGTAGTGTCTTGGCAGATGTAAGTCATGTTTGTGCTTTTTCAGATTATTTCAGGGATTATCTGAAGAGGTTCGAATTTTGCCCGAAACTTACTATACAACTTTAATTCACGGTATGAAAATGTGTCCGAAAATAATTTGAAAACAGTTCATGGTAATTTGCCACCGTTCGGTTGATGGCGTACTGTGGATAGGACCACAACAGTAACAAGTCTTAAACGAATTCCTTATCGCAAGAAACTTTGACACGTAGTGAATCTATTGACCTGAGAAGCTGAAGAAAAATGTTTGTATAATTGTTATGGCGGTATACTGTAAGAAATAAAGATATCTATCAACCATATCTCAAGAAATAGCATGAAAGCTTATCTTGCTGGAAATGTTAAGCTGGTTGTGGTCTGATTGGTTAATTATAGGATTGGGGTAGCCGCCTGGTAACGTATGTTTGTGCAACATTTGTTGATGTGGTTTTTTTTTAAAACTTTTTGCATCGAATTCGTGATAAATTCCCAAGGTTTAGAACGTGGAATTTCCATGTAATAAAGTCGTTGAACAATCTTTCTCGATCTTAAGAGCGACTTTCTGTAAATACCACGTATAGGTGTGCAAGATGGAAAAATCAAAATCTCCCAAACTTTGTCACATTAAAGCCCTAATGAAACTATTTTAGAAAATGCAAGATTCAGTTTCTTGTGATTGATATTTTCCGAAAAAATAATTTTTTTGAATTTCTACCTCCGAGAGGTCCTTAAACCACCGAAAAATGTGCTTCGCATCCTCGCGTGGTGAAAAGAAACGGAATCAAAGACCATGACTATTGCGATATAGGATGATTTTACGACCCTTCCTTTGTATGAAAACGTTATTGTAATTTCAAAAGATTCCAATCTAAATTTTTAATTATTTTTCAAAATTACCCTCTAAAACAGTTTCATCGCGACTATCAATTTTGCCATTTTTCAACGGAAAAAAACTCTTCCTGGTACATGGCTTTCGTTGTACAAATGCTATTCCAGAGTACGAGAAATCATTTTTCTTTCAATTTATGAAATAAAATTTTGGGGCAATTTAAACGGCAAGTTTTGAGAACTGAAAACATCAACGGTACTTGCCTGAAACTTACAACTTGAACTTGCGGTTGCAATGACGAATAAAAGCAGTACAAGAGTGAACCTGGACAGCAGTTTAAATGCGATCCTTTTCCACTAGTTCAAAAACTGAAGAAACGATTATGACTTCGTAGTGGCAATTATCTGAAAGGAAAAGCATTTTTATTGCGCGAAATTGAGCTGTAAACCTCTCGACAATACTTCCCGTACCTGCGCATTTGTTTCCTTTGAAGCCTGACTTGTACCAGTTATCTAAATATGAAAAGTATTCATCACAATGTTCGCATTTCGTCTAAAAGAAATCGTACGAGCAATGGTGGAAGAATAGGACAAATATTTACTCAGCTCACATACATATATTGTTGAAAAAAGACCAAAATCCCTCAGCTAAACTAGACTGCGTGACATCCTTTTTTACCACACCCAGGTAGGAGGGTGGGGGTGGGAGAGTTTGGGCTTGGGCTTGGGTCCAAAGCAGACAAAAACATTCCCTAGTAAATCCCGTAATCGCTAAAAAAGAAGAAAAAAGCTGTGTGGGGTTTTCGAAAAAAGACAAACAAACAAAATCAATCTTGGGACAGGAGCCGATCTCCTGTTGGGAATTAAATAGTGACGCTGCCTCAACGCAACCCTCGTGTGAACAAGAAAACATAGCGCTAAGGTCTCGGTCCTTTTCCTTCATATGGGTTTTGGCTTATCAACCGTCTGAGATACTTCTGTGAAGTCCCCTGAGGAAAACTGGCACTCAAAGCTGAGCGGCTGTAAATAATCTGGAACTAAAAGACCAAATGAAAATGTAATAAAATGACAAAAGTTTCGGCTCCACAAATGGATAGTGTTTTTTTTTTTTTTTTTCCGGTTGTTGTTTTTGTTGTTTAGGGTTAATTCACACGAAGGATAAGTAATAGGTATTAAACTAGACTGTAGAGCATGAGTATAACTTCAATAAGAGAAAAAGAGTTTCTTTTCTTGTCCACTGTTTTTCTTTTCTTTTAAAAAAAATTCATGTCGTGGACACAGCGTGACAGCAGCATAGAACCGTGTACTGAAAATGTTTAAAGCGTCACTATTCTTTGGAAAATCATTTATTGTATGGGCAATGTCAGTTTCTACCGGTCAGAGAAAGCCCAAATCCCCACCCCCTTACCTGGGTCTAGTCAAAGAGGATGTCACGTAATCTAGTTTAGCTGAGGGATTTTGGTCTTAGGCTTGGGCTTGGACTTGGGTCCAAAGCAGACAAAAACATTCTCAGGTAAATCCCATAATAAGCTGAGTAGGCTTTTCGATAAAAAAACAAACAAACAAACAAACAAAATCAATCTTGGGACAGGAGCTAATCTCCTGTTGGAAATTAAAAAAAAATATATTACAATCCTTCCATCTCACCAAATCCCAAACCTCCCTCCCATCCGGTGCTTATTACCCGGGAAGAAAACCTTAAGTCTCCGTGATGAAATAAAAAATATTTACAGCTAAAAACCAGACAGCCTAGGATCTGAAGGATTTTACCGGCATGGGATCCTGGCAGGTACAATTTTGGCATCAGGCGTAATGCTCTATACTTCAGTAAGAAAGTAAAATTAAAGTTGATGAAAGTCGAAGGCCTGATTTCCCTCAGTTAAGCCGTATTTCCAAGCCAATTATAAGTTTTTTGCTTTCAAACGTAAAATAAAAGAATGCTGATGTTGGAATGTTCATTTAATTAGTCGTTATAGACCCTAACTGTTACTACAACTGCATGCTACCAGACGTTCTCCAGTAGGGACAAGTAAGTAGCTTTGCGTCGTCCTTTGATGTTCATCACCTCAATGTCAAAATGTTTGCAAATGGAATGCAGCATGGAAACACTTAGCTGTCGCAGTTTACCTGCCTTGTGCCCGTCACATAAGTTGAAGGTGTCAAAAACACTTGGGTGCCTTAGTCCCACCTCCTCTAACACAACTGCGCGAACATTTTCGTAAGCGATTTCTTCTTCAGCGGCCATAATATCTTCGTCTTGATCAAATACTGGATCGTCCGAATGAGAATGCCGGAGTTTAGAGGCTCGTCTTGAAAAGTATGACTGAATTTCCTGTTCGGTCAAAAATTCACTTACTGTGAACAGATTTTCCCCTTCCTGGTTTCGCGCGTAACGCATGTCACGTGCAACATCCACTGGATAAAGTTTCACTCCTGTTGCTTGCCCTACTTTAAATTTCGAGTCTAAGTACTGTCGCTGGGAATCACCAAAC
>NC_142530.1:17097500-17152500 GCF_964205215.1 Stylophora pistillata
AATTGCTTTCCTGACTCTTGCTGATCAATGTTAACATAAACCAGAGTACGAGAGGTCATATAGTTAGAACGAGCAAGATCTGGACGACAAGAAATAAGCACAGGGATCTTTCGGTGTCTTATTCGTTGACCACCTCTGCGTCCTCGATATTTAAAAATACCAATTAACTTCAATACGGGAACAATGGAACAATCAAGGGAACAATTGAAGCGATAGCGATGCCGAATACCAAGTAATTCCGCACGGGAATATGTAGTTGTAGTTATAGTGGAACAGTGCGTATGCAAATCGCAGCTCCTTCGATGAAATTCATTCTGAAAACTTCCAGGACCAAGATTTCTAAGAAAATCTTTGTACACCGTTAAATCAAGCGGTGGATCATGACCAGGAATCAACAATGATAAATACCCATGCTTAGTCCATTTAGATAGCGAGACTCTCATTTGGAAAAAACCCGTTGAACTCAATGAGCGTCGAACCACTGTAGGCTGGCTTGAATTGAAGAACCACGGAAAGTCATTCTTCTGGTCTCCAGTAGAAGTCCATGGATGAAAGAAATAACTGCTATCTTTAAATAAATGGGTCGAACCCAAAAATGAGGGAACTTTGCTTTGTAGTAAGGAGAAATATAGAACTAATATCAGAGCGTGAAAATCTACAACGCCCAAGTCACAACAAACGACAAAACAAAGAACTACATTGGACTGACAGAAGGAACTTTCAAACAGAGATTTACACAACATAAATCTTCATTCTGACACAGAAAGCACATTAACAGCACCGAACTAATAAAGAACATTTGGCAACTCAGGATAACGGCGAGGATTACAACATCAAATGGACCGCTATCACCTGACAAAGACCCTACAACAACACCTCCAAACGATGTGACCTTTGCCTAACAGAAAAGTTAATGATAATTAAATCGAACAGCGACAACCTACTCAACGAAAAATCGGAACTCATCTCCAAATGCCGCCACCAGAACAAATACTACTTGAAAAATAGCTAATTACTATTCGTAATGCCTTAGCCCCATTGTAATGCCGCAATTGCAAATAACAATAACCTTTTTTTAACACACTTCTATATATAAACTAGCTTATAAGGAACGTTCTTCATTAAATCTGTTTGATGAGTGCTTAAGCACGAAACTCCGAGTAACAGAAACCACATGTCGTCTTGTTTGATCGCTACCTACTATATATATAGGAAAAATATTGTAGTACACGAGGACGGACAACTTCGAGCTAAGAAAGACATATACTCAAATAAAAAGTCTAAGAAAGTTTAATAAAATACGTTTCGGTCCGAGACCTTCATCAGTTGTAATACAATGACTTACAAATTTCCTTAAATAGATTTATATAGGACGTGATGACACATATAAACAAACACAGTAATTACTACGCGAAAAATTATCACAATAAAAGAAACGGAAAAATTGTCGAATCCACTGAAAATGTTAAGGAACCAGCGTTGACTTGAAAGGCGAGAGTTGTACTAAAATTCCCAATCAACGCTGAGACCGGGACCTTTGATGCCCCCCCAATTTGAAAAAATTCTCCGCATTTGCAATTGCATTACAAATCCTTGCAGGAGGATCCTACTATTAGACATCAAGTCAAAATATGAATTAAGCTAATTACACAATAGGATATCTATACAGGTGACAGTAAAAGATGATAACAATGATATTTAAATATAAAAGATATAAATACATTGGAAAAAGGAAAAAGAAAGACTAAAATAGCGTCACTTAATAAAAAGTTTTGCATTTGAGTCACTTTGCACGGTGTATTGGCATGGCAACCCGACACCTTCACCAACGCATCGTTGAACATAAATACTCGGCCATTGGCAATTACTTCAGAGATAAAGACTCGGCTATCGGCAATCACTTCAGAGAGCAACATGGAAGCCTCCTGGGATTCAAAAGTGACCAATTTTATGTTCTCAAGAAATGTGACAGTAAATTCAACTGCCTTGTTTATGAAATGCTTTTTATTAGGAAACTTAAACCATCTCTTAATGCGAAAAGTGACTCTATTAATGCAGAACTTTTTATTTAAGTGACACTATTTTAGTCTTTCTTTTTCTTTTTACATTAAGAGATGGTTTCAGTTTCCTAAATTAACTTTGTGGCCACTGCTCCCTATATGATAAAAGGCAAAGGGCAAAGCCACTAGCTTACAGGGATGAGTGAGTGCTAGTAGGCAACCACAGAATTCCGATCTTCAATCAACTTTGAGCCCATGTTTCCTGTGCTACTTACATTCGCACTGGATGCTCAGTTCAACACATATGCGTTATTGACCAAGCGGGAGGTCAAGATGGCTGGATATTGACCGAGTTCTCTTTTTGCGTTTTTACAGACCAAGACGAAGTAGAGATCCATAAAATAAACCCGCGGAAAAAGAACGAGGCTAATATCCAGCCATCTTAACCGAACAAGCTCGGTTGATAAAGGATTTATTATATTGCAAAACGATTTTGCTCTAATAAGAATCAAGAACGACTTATTTCTTTCGAGAGCCGGGAAAGAAAACCGCTGTGTTTATAGCACAATAAACACAAGAGGGTCGTTTGATTTTGTTTGTTTGTTTGTCTGTTTTGACTGTCCTCTGCCGCATTTAGCAACTTCGTCACCGACATTGTCCAAAAGTTGCGAAGGTTGTGAGTGCACTCCACGCATCTACGCCCATCTTGCCCGCACGGGTAGCCAATCAGAATACAGGATTCGTTTCATCTTGCCCGCGGGTGCTGCCAGCCATATATACTTATCATCCTAGTTCTAAGAACACATAATAGACCACTTTCATAAATGGCTGCCGTATAAATATTCTTTTGTTTAAATTTAAATTACCCCTACTGGCCTCGCTTGAGATAATGTATTCTTTTGAATTTTGTACTGGAGAACGAGGCCAGTAGGGCTAATTTAAATTTAAACTAAAGAATATTAATCCGGCAGCCATTTATGAAAGTGGTCTATAATCTGCAGGTTATTTACAGGGAGCGAAGTCTAATGTAGCAAAAGGGAATTTGATCAGTGTGATACAATTCAAACACGTGAAAAATTGCTTAACGTTTATGTAGTAAAATGATTGGGTATATTCTGTTTGGACTTTGGACGTTGATGCGATGGAATGTAAGTTGTTTGGCGTGTGCATTGTGACTAAAGAAGCGGTAGACAAAACACATTTTAACTTTAATAACTGTTAACCTTTGTAATCCCGATAAAACTTGAACTAAAGCGACGAGGCTCCCACGAAGGATAAAACCCTCTACACTTACCAAATGAGCACGCAATTTCTGGTTAATGTCTAAGAAAATTATTGAAAGGAGAATATCACTATGAAAGCCTAGAGGAAAGAGGAACCGTGGGGCTTTCGAGCTAGCCCCTTTCAATTATTATGATTATTACCATTACTATTATCAACATAATTATCGTTGGTATAATTATTTGTTACCGTTTAATTAATGGTTGAATGTAAATCAGTCACTATATTCTCAAATCATCTTTCTCTTGTGGAGCAGGGTACTCATAGATATGAAGGATGCGATAGGTTTTCTGTTTTGCATGTGAACACAAACCTTCTGCAACACTACCTACAGGCGTCATTATATAAACCTCCTTAACCGTTTCAATTTAACCCTTGGCTTCCAAAATCTCCTTAAGGTGTTACCCTTGAATCAAATCTAAATGTCATGAGAATAACGGAGATGGTTACTGATTCCAGAAGCTAGAGTCGCTCTCAATAGTGTACGCTATGGTGTTTACTGCTTCTTGTTAACTACGAGCAGATATTTTGCGATTTGCGAGCGCGCAGTGGGCAAAATGCCCGCACATATTAAATCAATAAATTTCTTTACAGGAAAACTTTAACGCACGGGTCATCTGCCACAAGCCCCAAGTTGAATGTTTAGACTCTGCCATTAAGAAATACCTGAACAAACCGAAGGAGGAAATCAAAATCATTGATTGTGGAGCTGGCACCGGATTGTCTGGTGTCGAACTCAACGAAATCGGGTACACCAACCTGTGCGCTCTGGATATTTCTCAAGAAATGTTGAATGAAGCAAAGAAGAAAAACGTCTTCAAAAAATTTATCTGCGCCCCTCTAAATGATCAGCAGAATCCTGAGGTTAAAACTGGAGAGTACGACGTCATGATCTGCATCGGTACGCTGGCTTCTGCGCATGTCAAACCAGCAGCTATGGTTGAAATGATTCGGATGATCAGGATTGGTGAGCTTAAAAAAAGTTAGATAGTATTATTTCATAGCATAGGGTGTGTTTGTTCTAGGGATGACCACTGGTGAAGGTAAGAGACGTTTCTCCAAGTTGAACAAGGGAATACATTTGAGATTTTTCATCTATCAAAGTTTGATAGGTCAGTTTTAAGATTATGCCAGAGGCTGTAATTAACGCTCCAGCAGAGCGCAGACGTCTGTTGTGGTCGGTCATTTTTTAACTGTAGAGTTAACAAGGACCTACTGTTACCTTTTTTTTTTTTTTTTTCTCGAAATGGAAACAATCAGGAGCCCCTGGAACAAGTCTTCAGCGAGGTTTTGATTATAGTTGTGATCTTTTGAAAAGAGTTTGTTTATTCATTTGGTTCATCAACTTTTAAGAATTAGCACTCAGCGATACCTGCAGAGCGGTTTTCTTAGTCGCATACTTTCAGCAACCTAATTATTTTTTACATCTCTGATCTATTTGAGTTTAGGTTGTCTTGGGTAAAGAATTGTACCAGTCTTTTCGAATGTAACAAAAACAGTCAGAGCAGCTTCCAAACGGCCCATCGAACCAGTCACCGTAATGGGTTCGTACTTCAGTCTCTCTTATCAACTTTGGTTTATTAAGGACGTATCTCTAGCCTTGGGGCTCCAAATTATAACCGAGAAAAAAGCAGTGGAAACCACTATGAAATAGATCAAAAAGTATGCATAAAATTTTACTACTCACCGGGATTTTAGACTTCAAAATGTTACCCAACTTTTCAAATAATGTCATCAAATAAGCTAAAAATTCGATTGTGGACATAATCATTTTGAAAATAAAAACCTTGACGGGCGGTGCACCAACAGGTACGGCTCAGGTTAGCGCAAAAGGACGTAATCATCATCTTGGTATAGTTCCTTATTGTTCAATCGGATCGCTTAGAGATGGAAGGACACTATATTTCTAAAGATGCTGCTGAACGACAACATGAACAGATTATTGTATGCTTTCTGTAGCATAATATTCCTTTAACCCTTCCAACCCCCATAGTCCACCCCTCCCATCCCCCCTCCACAGCCTATGAGCACCCCTCTCCCCATCCTCCCCCTCACACAAGCAGACGTTCTGGACTGGAAAGATGTACTTCTGCAGTGTTTCCCTAAATGAAGTGGCGCTGAGTCATAATTTCTTTCTTCTTTTGGTTTCCATTGCAGGTGGTCTGATAAGTTTTAACATTCGGTATGGTGAGCTGGAGACCTACCAACCAAAAATGGAAGAGCTGGAGAAAAGAGGCAACTGGGAGAAGGTATCCGAGGATACATTGCCTCAGTTTGATAGAGATGATATGCCTCCGACTTCAACATTCTTTGTTTACAAAGTCTTAAAGTATTAGTGCTACCACTAACATGGGGTCTCAATTGTTTTTACGGCTATCCGTTAAAATTTTGGCCAATTTACCGCTTACGGTAATATCTTTCCATTACGGCCACCAAAAAAATTTTTACGGTTATGTTTTTTACGACTTACGGTTAAACATTTTGGCTAACGGTTAAAACCATTAAGACCCTCCAAACAAGACAACAATGAAACTGTAATGAGTGAGTGAAATCATTTGACAATAAACATTTAGCTGCAGACTTTTCTAGAGACAGTTTGTTTCTTCTTCC
This sequence comes from Stylophora pistillata, assembly GCF_964205215.1. Lineage (NCBI taxonomy): Eukaryota > Metazoa > Cnidaria > Anthozoa > Scleractinia > Pocilloporidae > Stylophora > Stylophora pistillata. Next base: position 17,103,392 of record NC_142530.1, read on the forward strand.
TTGACCGTTCAGCAACAGAGAATCAGTTTCATTGGTTGATTAAAATACTTTATTTTGAAGGAAGTGACTTTGTTAGACAAGTATGCTTTATTTAACCAGAAACAGTCTCAATTTTCACTTTCTAAGGAATACGAATTTCACCAGTGACGAAAACGTCTTTTTTAGGAACAGCACCACAAGGGTGTGTTTCCTGCCCCTTCCTTAATGCCTGAATTATATTTGGAATTTCCTTACGCAATAAAACACCTAAGAACTGACATAACGTTGTGACTTATGCGGAATTGTGCATGCGTTACCAGAATGCTAGCAGACTGTCTGTTAAGCTCGCGATAAATAGTGAGAATTATGTATGGCGAGAAAAATCGGCACGAGAAGGGACTGGGACAAGACGCAGACGAGACCCGGTGTGTTTCTCGACCCAATCCTTTTCCCATAACACATTGTCTATGAGTTTTCCCGTTAGGCTCTTCGGACCGCAAGAAAAACCACAGATGGCTGGTAATCAAGCGCGCAACGATTTCGCTATTTGAATGAATTAATGACCCTGAATTTGCACTCGAACCAGAAGAGAATCAAACAACCTGTACATTGAATAGCTTTCCTCGTTAAATTAAAGTTTTCCCTAAATCTGCCCACGCCTTTTGTTAATACAGGTTTTTTTAATATAGGGGGGGATTTTGTCATGTAGCTTATAAACCTCAAAAAATCTTGCAACTAACTAATTAACTGTAACTAATCAAAATCGAATAACTGGGCTTAGTTCACAGAGAAACTTGGCTCTGACGAGAGGCTAACGCCCGGCACTTTAGCTTTACAATCTCTCTACGGTAGCTAATTTGCAACATTAACTCAGTTGATAAAGATAGCGGCTCGATACCATCGTACGATTATTATCAAGAAGGGTGCATTCGAACAGTATAAATCAATACCTTTTTTTATTATAATGGACTCTTGGGGTTTTCAGCATTTATACTTAACAACTATTCACCGAAGTGGAGGTGGTTAGTGGTGGATATTTATCTCGCCGCTTCGCGGCTCGGTAAACATCCACCGCCAACCACCTCCACTTCGGTGAATAGTTGTTTTAGTATATACTAAAACATCGAGGTAATATACACCACCAAAAATTGATTTGAGTGATTTCTTTGCTTGTCACGGATGCAAACCGGGACGCAATTTTTTCCCGAGTTGCTCGGAGGTAAATAGCAAAGGATATTTGGAGTTTGACCAACCAATCAGAGCGCGCCTTCAACGCTATCCACTGTTTTAGTATATACTAATCTATAATATCCACAGCCGGCCTCAAACGAAAAAAAGGTCGACAGTAAATAATAAATCAGGGGGAAGATTGCGAAATAGTAACAGATTCGAAATTGACGCATGCTTAGATATTGAATTGTATTTTATGCCGTAATGTTTTGGTGAGTAAGAAAAAAGAGATTTATCGTGTTTACTCCTTTAACTTCTTTTTTGAAAATCAGTGGCTTTCAGCCGTTAACCACATACAGTTCCTATAAAATGGATTTTTTTGGTTAAAACCTGTCAGTTCTGAGTTCTATTATAATTAAACTTTCACTTATTCTTTGCAAGTCCCATGAATTTGGACATTTCTACCAAACACTTCAGAACAAAAACAAAACATTACACGTGTAGTCAGAGTTACCATAAGGTGGCTCCAAGAAGCCTTTGATTACGGCCTCAGGACATGCTTGAGAATTGGAATACAAAATGTATATTTCCGCTTGGCTCGCAGTCTAACTCAGTGAGATTAGAACACGGTGAAAGTTTAATTTGGCATTTTCGGCAACTGAAGAACAGCGCGAAGCTTTTCAGGTACTGTTCATTACTCAATGCTTTATTAAGTGGCCTATTCATTTACTTTTTTCTTTCGTTTCTTTAGTGAAACGAATCTATCATTTACTTCAGGGTGAACTATTTACACAGTGAGGTATTGTTTCCATCGACCATCAAAGTTGATGCAGATCCTGTTGTAAGAAACCATGAAAGACTTTGAATTTCACAAGTGATGTGAAATTCAGGTGTAATGAAGCAGAGGCCTGACTTTTATGGGGTGCCATTACCGCCAATATTCAGCTACTGTTTTTTTATAAAATAGTGCTGAAGATATGAAGTCAATTGTGTTTTATGCAGCTAATCATTTTATAAAATGATGCGGCACCATTTTATTTAAATGATTAGCTACATACTGAACATAATTGGCTTCATAAAAAGCGCTCCATATTTTTTAAGGCACCATTTTCTAAAATGATTAGCAGCATAAAACATATTGGCTTCATATCTTAAGCACCATTTTATAAAAAAACAGTAGCTGAATATTGACGGTAATATAATGGCACTCCATAGACTTTAAATTTTTCACGCAATGAGCTTGTGAAATTCAAAATAAGCCAGAACTTCATGAGTTGTCTTGATTACAAGGTTCTGTAATTTTTAAATCAGGTTAAAAACGCCTAGATTTACGCGCTTAGGAAATTAAGGTCTAAAGCGGAATTCTACAAATGTTTTCTTAGCGGTAAATACAACAATGTAACATTGTAGACGTAGTTAGCTTATTCGGAGTGTTGCAAATATTCACTTCGCTTGGTTTCTGATGTTTTATCGAATGATGCAGCGACCAAATTTGGTTACAACTCACTAAATTTTGCGAAAATGTTGACTTAACTGAATATTAATGCGCAAACAGTAAACTTTGCAATTTTCGACAACATATCCTTTTGATGTAGCCTTAATGAGCGAAAGTGGTCGAAACTTAATATTTGTGATACAGGTGCTCCCTTGTTTCCGATATTTTTTAAGATCGTGATCGCTATCTGCTTCTTTGTGGCTCGAAGGTGCTGACATTATCTATAACCAACTTGAGCATCAGATTTCTAGTCTTCAAGCTTCTAATGATCAGCTTAAGCTTTCTCAACAGTTTTGCATATTAAGGAATTGGTTCATGCATAGCTACCGTATTTCAAGTTATGGATGCCCGTGGGAAGCTCGGAGAGCACGAGAGAAACGTAAAAATTGCTCGAGGCGCAGCCAAAGGCAACTCTAGCTTCTTGAGTGTTCTCTTAACTTCCCAGGTGCATTCATAACTCGATATACACCCAGCTAAATGTATGAACCAATTCGTTTATAACATAGCGGACAAACCCGGCTTGTGATTGAAGCAAGTTTCCTTCCCGAAAGCTTTGACTGAAGGACAAGGCAGAAACGATCAAGAAATATTTTGAGACCAAGGCTTTACTCAAAGTATTGTAAATTTGTTGATAAGAAGATGAAAACAAACGAATTTCTTGCATGTACTATGTACGAAACCGCGTAATAGATTGAGCATGCTTGAATCGTTGTTAAAAAGTATGAACGGCCAGAAAATTGTATAGGTTTAAGGCGAAGTGATTCCGAAATTGTACAATTTTCGAAATAAAATCTTCTAAGAGGCCGACCATTTCACTTTTGAGGGGGGGTGGGTTATTTCTGGTCATCAAGAAATTTCTTTTCTAGCGATCTGCTGTGCAGGATATTTTTTCCGTTCTAAATGCTTTTTGTTCTGTTACATTTGAGCTGCATGCAATTTTTCTTCTTCCAACAAGCGCTTGCAGGAAATTTATTTTCAAAGTCACCCACCCCCCCCTCAAGAGTTAAATGGTCGGCCCCTAATGAATAGTACCTTCAGGAAATGAACATTTGAAAATAATATAAACTTTAAAAAGAAAAAAAAGGGAATTTCTTGTGTTAACGTAGACTGCGAGCAGTCCCCCTTTTACGGCAAGTCCGTCGTGCAAGTCGATGAAAATATCAAAAAATATTGATGTTAGCGCCCTGAGGGGATTTCTTGGAGTAACGTGAATGTGCCGCGGGAGCTCCCCATTAATTGTTAAACGTTTACGAGAACCGCGTGTTTAATTCACCATACATAAATTGTTGTTCACTGGCTTTACGACCAGAAAATTGCGAGACTTTTCGTTGAAAATCCTGAAACTTCAGAGGAGGCGGAGCGTTCTGAAACGTGAGTGTGTGTGTGTGTGTGTGTGTGTGTGTGAGTATGCGCGTGTGCGTGTGCATGCACGTGTGCGTGTGCGTGTGCGCGTGTGTGTGTGTGTGTGTGTGTGGGGGGAATTATTTTAATATGTGCTAAGTGAAATAAACGTTTAATATTTGAAAGATGAGAAGTAGAAATGATAAACTTACCGTTTGTTTTTCTGGGGTTTTTGTGCTGCTATGCCTACGAGGGCCATAGAAATTTGGCTCTTCTGCGAAGTCGGCAACATAAAAGAAAAGACCTTTTTTTTCATCATTTCCAGTTTGTGAGCTTCAGTGGCAATAATAAATGCTTGAATGCTACAAATTACGTCCTTAAATTACTTGCTTTTTTTTCTCCGAAAGCATTCGTTTTGAAGAAATAAGTAGACATGGTTTTCACTACGCGACTTGTGTCACGTAATTGTTAGATTTATATTCCTATTATGCAAGTGGTTTGAGATTTCTTAAATAGCAAAGTTGCAGGATTTTTTGAAATTGTTTGAAGCTACGCTACTTTTCACACGGCACTTAGTAAATAGATAGAAAAATCCTTATTTTGTTTCAATTCAAATAGTGATTCTAATTTTTTGTGAACACTTAGGGGAGATATTGTTCTAAAATTCTGTGGATATTGTTCTAAAATTCTTCTTTTACAAGTAAACGAGGCCTCACAAAATAGGCTAAATTCGACCTTCAAACGACGCTAATTATGAATAAATTGAGTTTTATCAATTTTCCCGAAAATAGAAGAATTTTTCAACAAACTATATATGTCTTGATTTGTCTTACCTAGAGGCCTACCTAATACTAGAATATGAGCCAATTCGATTTTTGAGTGTTGCCGGTGAATGTTTGATTTTTCGTGACAACCTCTCTTAATATGACCCAAAAGTGTTGTTATAAGCAGCAGAGCAGGTGGGCAGGGGGGCCGTAGCCCCCTAAAACAAAACTTTGTGGGGGCGCAGTTCCCCTCCCCCCCCCAACTTTTTGGTGCCGAAAATATCCCTTACGTGGCACAAATATTGACCAATTACCCAATATCGTGATCTTTTCATAAATTTAAATTTTTAGATCAGCAAAGCAAAATAATATGTTGTACAGCTACGGCCCGTTTTCGAGGAGCTTATCAACTGCAGTAATTCTCTATTAAACTGGAAAATGCGTCTAGGAAATTAGAAATGATCTAATTTTGTTTGTGGGAACTTAATCGAATGCTAAGCTCAAAAGTTTGAAACTGTACCAGAAAAATCTAAAGTAATTGAAACTGGATAGATTGCAAAGAGGTTTGCTTGTGCCTATAGGCCTACCTGGTACTAGAATATGAGCCAATTCGATTTTTTAACTGTTGCCAATGATTTGTGAATTTGTCTGATTTTTCGTGACATCTTCTATTAATACTTAAAAGTAGTATCTACCGTTCTAAAGAATTGTTCTCTCCGTCGCAAAGCCTCACTCCTAGTCAGAAAGATCACTTTGTTCTTTTCCAGCCATGCATATATACTTATCATCTTGAGCTTCAAAAATCAATCGTGACAGAACGAAACAACATTGTTAAAAGGTTTGAAGCCTTACGGCTTAACTCGATGGGAACTTGCAGCCGTGTTATGAATGCAAGTGCAAGACTTATTTATCGCGCATCCACGTTCTGTCACATAGCACCTCTGCTTGCAGAATTACATTGGTTACCAGTGCGCGCCAGAATACATTACAAGATATTTTAATAACTTATAAAATTTTCACGGTCGTGCGCTTAAGTACCTTTCAGACCTAATTAGCATTCAACAGCCTTCGTACTGTAGCTTAAGACATAATGACAATTCTCCCTTGCTTGAAAGAGCAATTGCAGAAACAAAGAAAACACTTCAGATAGTTGCCCCCCTTTTATGGAACAAGTTAAATGGGTCTGCACAGGAAGCAAGGAACTTAGAATCTTTTAAGACTATAATTAAAACACTTTTCTGCAAGAAATCATTTCACTTAATCTTAGTAATTTTCTTTTGTCCATTAGCATTTTAGAATTTCTTCTACAGTTGTTATTATTCTATGTTAGATTTTTAAATGTGAATAGTTTGTAAGCTTTATTGAAAGATTTGTGTGATTTATAATAGAGGTGTAAGTTTAGTTACTAAGTTATATATTATTGCGATACGCTTTCGAATATTGAATAGAAAAGGCGCAGTAGAAGTAATAATAATAATAATAATAATAATATTATTATCATTGTTATTATTATTATTATTATTATTATTGTATGTGATTGTGTGTGCGTTTGTGAATCGACTGAAAACAAATAGTAGTTTGATCATTCCAAAAAAGGGTTAAAGTCACTCTACAGAAGGTCACATCCCAACAGAATCAATGTACAAACAAAAAGATTCCACCGACAAGGCCAACGCAAAAGTGAAATCTGAAATCAACCATGCAAAACAATTTTTTAATTTCTCTTTGATAGACATAATTACAGCAAAACTTGTATTAATCGGTCACCCAAGCGGAGCGGTTGGGAACCGCTAAATACGGGTTGATTGCTTAAAACAGGTTCCCAGAATATTACGGTGCCGTGTAATACAAATTCCACTGTATAGCGCAATTTTGCAAATTTGCCGTGGAATTTAAGACTGGGCTCACCACAGGTAGCCCAGTAAAAATTGTATGGCATACTGTGAGGTAAATCACTAATGAGATCTACCGTAATGCATTTTGTTTTACAAGAGATTAAAATCTCTCTTTTTTTTCTTCTTATATCTTTTTTTTCGCAGAATGGCTGAACATACGCATGTCAGTGGTTACAGAAAGTACTTTGGAAATCGATTTGCCGATCTGTCACCAGCCACCACAACAGAGGATCAAATTAGGGATTTGTATAACGATTGGGCGAATAAGTATGATGAAGTGGGTTGATAATTCAATATCTATGTATATGTATATATTTAACAATTATTCCACGAGCGCGCGTTGGATATGAGATGATAGATAGCCAATGAGGCGCGTAGCGCCGAGTTGGCTATAATCATCTCATATCCAACAAGCGCGAGTGGAATAATTGTTTTATTAAAAACGCCCCCAAGAAATTATTATTTTGTAAGAAGAAACTGGATTTTTTAGCTCCCTTTTGATTTTAAGCTGATGCGTACGCTTACCATATTTGTAGATTATGGTATATTGGCTGATATACCATAATGGCTAAGCCAATAAAAAGTCTTGAATTGCATTATCCAATGATCCAGTTTTTAATAAATATCTATATATACACTTAGCCTTTCATTATTTATTAATTCATCTCTAGTTATCAATCTATCAAACTGTTTGCTATTTATTCATCCATTTATTGCAACCATTTTGAAATCACTGTCCAGTAACAGATTACAGATAACATCGAAATGGAGTGAGAACAAAAATGTGGCACACGAGCCGCAGACGGTTGGGTCACCTATGTTCTTGGCTCAAACCTAATTAACTCAGATTTCCTGGATCGATCAAGCATCGTACCTCCAAATTTTTAGACCGCGCGTGTAATAAGTATGATATGAGGTGTCCAAGCCGGATATGCAAAGCGGCGAAGGGCGTGTCATAAACGCAAGAGCAGCCATCCAAACACAACTTCTTTAATAATAGCGGAGAAAGTCATCAGTCACTTGCATTGCAAACGGTGTTGACCTTTCATTTTGAATTATAACTTTATAACACGTTGTAATAACCTGCGAAACATAATAAAGATTAAATTGCGAAGCAAAACTCGAAACAGAAACTATCCAATCATTGCAAATTGCCATAATATGAAAAGATGGCGTGAGAGAAATCACAATTTTAGCTTAAATTAAACTAGCTTCACCACATGCGATTGAAGGGTGTACAAGATACTACAGCATTATGGTCTTACGTAGTCGACTGAAAAATCTAGAATCGCGGAATGGACTTAACATTAACAGTTTGTCGAGGAACAGCCTCAACAAGAGGTCATTTTCCTTTCCTGCACTGTTATTAATAAACTTAGTCAAGAGAGGGCAACAACATGCATTGTAAGATCAAGACTCAGAGCATTAGCTGTGACTGGACGGAAAATGCGTGCACTGTAAGTACCCTCCCGTTGTCCCATACAAAGCCTTAGAAAACTTTTCTAAGGCTTTGTATAGGACAACAGGAGGGTACTTACAGTGCACGCATTTTCCGTCCTGTCATGGGGAGTATCTGTGACATCTGTAATCAGCGAGATATACGTGATTAAGGCAGTAGTGCATCATGTGATAAATAATTTTTAATTGCAAAATATTTAATTTGCATGAATTTGAGTTTGGTTAGAGCTGTTTGTCAAAACATCTTTCAGGAAATCATAAAAGCACAGTATGTCGCTCATCGACCACAAGCTGAATGCTTGGACGCTGTCATCAAACAATACTTGGACAAACCAAAGGATGAGGTCAAAATTATCGATTGCGGAGCTGGCACTGGTTTGTGTGGAGTTGAGCTTCACAAACTTGGCTACACTCACCTGTGTGCTTTGGACATCTCACCTGAAATGTTGAATGAAGCAAAGAAGAAAAACGTTTACCAAAAGTTCATTTGCGCTCCTCTTAACTGTGACCAGAGTCCTGAAGTTAACACTGGAGAATATGATGCTATGATCTGCATTGGCACGCTGTGTGCTGCGCATGTCAAAGCAACTGCTCTGGTGGAAATGATTCGCATGATCAAGATCGGTGAGATTCAAAATGAATTGTTTTCATTTTCTATCATATACAGCCTCCAGTTAGTAGGTGAGTTGGACATAAGAGCTCGTGATTATAGGGCTGGAAGAAGCAGAAAGAACTGGAAATTTGTCTCTCTTCATGTGGGCAAACAAAGGTGTTCGCTCGCTCGCCCGCCAAAAACACGTTTTCTATCGCAAGTTTGATTAATTTTAGTTCAAACATGATCCCAGCAAGCCTATTATAATATTCATGAGGGAAACAAAATTATTTCACTTAATTTTGGTTCTTTGATTCCTAAAATTTGCTCTTTTTTATTTCATTTCTTTTGTTTGAAAGTAAACTTCTGTTACTGAGTAACTCAAACACTGTGACACTATTCTGTTCTACACTGTACAATTCGTTTTATTCCCTACCAAAAAAATATTTGGCAAAATTCCCTGTCACCCAAAATTGTGTGTATAAATTGATTTCATATATTGAAATATACTCATTTTGTATTATAGGTGGTCTTCTAAGCTTCAACATTCGTTTGGGTGAGCTTGAACGGTATCAGCCAATGATGGAAGAGTTAGAGAAAGAGGGAAAGTGGGTTAACGTAGCCAAGGAAACGATTCCCCAGTACCAGAGTGATGACATGCCTAAAACCTCGTCATTTTTTGTCTACAAAATCCTGAAGCACTAGTGAGACTACTAACTAGATGATAGACGAACTAGACAAGATTTGATTACGATATTATTATTTTTTAATGTGTACCAGGAGATTATAAACTTATTAATCTCTTGTGTCCACCTTGTGAGACTTAATGGCGGGATTGAGCTGAAATGTAACTCAGATGTAACGATCAGGGGAACATCTTGATCGATTGTTCTCCAAGCCTAGCTGGATCAAAATTAAAAGAACCTCTAAAGCTAGTTTCAGAGTTTCTCTTGCTTGGTGGACCTAATACTAGCTCGAGGGGTTCGAACGTTATTCAAGACCCCAGGTTCTCACTTAAATTTGGAATAAAACAATAGGAATTCAAAGAAATTCGGGAATACTTTTACCTCGTCGCAATTGCTTGATGGCGAATGAGAGACGCATCCAACCCCTCCCTACCCCACACGGGGTAATACTGTCCCGTGATCCCTTAATTCATACCCGATAACGGTAGCGTCGAGGCGAGAGGAAGAAAAGAAGTATTTGGTGAGTATTTCATTATAGTGAGAGGAATGAAAAAATTTAATATTATGTACTTGCCTGGATTAAAATATGTGCCTTCAATTAAATATTATTTTTGACCCAAAACTGAACGACTGAACGGTCAAAGTAAAAAAAAAAAACTCCTCTAAAGTAGTTTCAGAGTTCGTCTTGGTGGACCTAATACTAGTTAGAGGGATTCGAACGTTATTCAAGACCCCAGGTTCTCATTGAAATTTTGAATAAAACAATAGGAATTAAAAGAAACTTGGGAATACTTTTACTTTTACGAAAGGTACTTTCGCCTCGCGTGATGGCAAATGAGGGACGCATCCGACCACTCACTACCCCACACGGGATAAAACTGTCCCGTGACTCCTTGATTCGTACACCCGGCATCGGTAGCGTCGAGGCGAGAGCAAGAAAAGAAGCGTTTGGTAAGTATTTCAAGATTGTGAGAGGAATGAATAGATCAAATTTTATGTATTTGCCTAGATTAAAATATGTGCCCTCAATTAAATGCTATTTTTGACCCAAAACTGAACGACTGAACGGTCTGTGGCACGTTTCAATAGGGAGCTCTTAAGCAACCAGGACGACGAACGGAGGACGACGACCGGAAGTAGCAAGAACGTCACTGCGCAAGCGCGAACCAAGAATTCCGTCGTCGTCTTGTCGTCGACGACTTGAGAAGGACCTGTTTCACGTCGTCGTGAACTTCCGAACTTCAAAGCAGTTTTTCTCATCAAAAGGTGCGGATTTATTGTCAGTTTTTAGACAGTCTATGGCCGGTTGGAGTTTGTATTCGCTTCTTCGTTTGATTTAAACCACCCTGTTCAGTTTTCTAAACAAATAAAATTCGACAACCCACTAACTCATATTCCTTCCTCCGCACAATAGATGTCAAGTCAAGCGGTGAAAGCGACCACGTAAGGTTTAAATTTATTTGAGCATACTTTATGAAAGAGTGCTGTTTATTATTTTTATTGAATGGAAAGTTTTAAATGGCAGTGTAATACACCTCTGCGTTCGGTCAAAAGCTGTGTATGGAACTGCCGGATTATTGCTACTTAAAAATTTTGCGTGTTGCTGTTCTTCAATAGAGACGCTTTAAACAACAAAGAATTCTTCAGATAGGTGTGTTAACATGAGCTTGAATACCTGTCAGGTTTTCCGAATCTATTTTCAAAATGTTTAATATAGATTTACAGCCATAAAAATTATTCCGACAAAATCACACGGGAAAAAATAGTATTCTTGGGTGAAGCGCGACGACTGCTATCTGTGCCGATCGCTAGCTAGCATTGATTAAATTGACAGACTTACGTCGTTTGCTCGCCAAAGGAAGGGGCATCAAAGGTAGAACATATCAGGCTAAAGCATGTTGAAAATCAGACAAACCTTGTGCAAAATAGGTTTGTTTATATCAGCAACACTTAGAACTGAATTTAAATCTCAAACAACTTGCGTAAAATTTAATATTTTAAACTTTTGCGATGCGTAAATTATTGTAAATAAAGCTAAAGCTTAATAATTCCTTGGACTGTTGATGTTCAAGAATTGAATAACCTACTCTCGAACTTTCGATATATATGTGGAAATTTGATCCATGAGTGAGAAGAAGAAGGTTTTGGACGTCTATGAACGATGTCATTTCTTAAACTGACGAAGCGAGAATAAACAAGATTTCAGACGTCGTCGTCCTTGAGCAACTTCACTGCTTAAGTTTCATTTTCCCGCTAAAAACGACGTCCTCGTTCCAGACCCTCCGCGATTACTTGACGTCGTCGTCGTCCCTTTCGTCGTGGTTGCTTAAAGTGCACCTACACCCAAAAAATTTTTTTCGCTTAACGAAGTAAGCTTATTTTTTTGAGTATTTCTGCGCAAAAATTTTTTTATTTGCTCAAATCTTCAATTTTCTATGCCCAGTCAAAATACGGAAAATCGGCCGCCATCTTGCCCCACGACCGAGTTTAAAGAGGAATGGCTCTAGTGGGTAATGTGACGTCAAATCGAGAACACGAAGGTCTGCTTTTCACACATTTTCACTTGTTTGAGAAGGTTGTAGTCGATAGTTGTCCGAAAATATGTCGACTAAGTGTGTTGTAGAAGGATGTAGCAACGTGCGAAATTTGCAAGAGGGTATCGCGCTCCATACAATCTTCATACAACACACCTAGTCGGCATATTTCGGACGATATCGACGACAATCTTCCCAAACAAGTGAAAATGTGTGAGATGCAGACTTTCGTGTTCTCGATTTGACGTCACATTACCCGCTAGAGCCATTCTTCTTTAAACTCGGTCGTGGGGCAAGATGGCGGCCGACTTTCCGTATTTTGACTGGGCATAGAAAATTGAAGATTTGAGCAAATAAAAAAATTTTTGCGCAGAAATACTCAAAAAAATAAGCTTACTTCGTTAAGCGAAAAAAACTTTTTGAGTGTAGGTGCACTTTAAGCTCCCTAATCTTCGTAATGGACGACGTCAACGGATCGATCTTTGTCACCGATCAATCAACGACGAATTTTACTTCCAAATCTGTTCCTAAAGATCGTGAACAATCACTGTAGTGTTTGTAAGGTACACTTCGTGTGCCATACATGACGTAGGTAAGCAGGTAAGGTAAGAGAGGATTGAATCATTAAAGCAGCATGGCAGATGTATAAATTAGATTCGTGTGTATCCATTTCCATCGACTTTAGAACGTGACATCTGGCGACGAGGATAGAAGTTGCAGCTGCCCAGACATGGCGTCAATAAAGATAGACGATTTAACGAGTGTGAAACCATTCGATCCACATGGTGAACCTTCAAGCGTGGGAAGGCGATGGCAGCGTTGGTTGAAAAGCTTCTCAGTTTATGCCGATAGCAAAGGCTTGCTCATCCAAGTGGATAAAGCGGATAATAAAATTCAGAGGAGAGCTTTACTCCTTCATTCGGCCGGCGAAGCTGTTCAGGAAATTTTCGAAACGTTACCTGACACAGGCGAGGCGAAAGATTACGAAAAAGCGGTGAAGGCTTTGAACGACTATTTCATTCCAAAGGTAAATTCGACATACCAAAATCACCTGTTTCGCAGCATGGAACAAGAGGACGGCGAAACCGTGGCTCAGTTCGTTACACGATTGAGACACGTGGTCAAAGACTGTGACTACGGCGACCAAGCTGATAACCAGATTCGTGATCAAGTCTTGCAGCGATGTAAATCACATGAACTACGGAAGAAACTACTGGAAAAAGGTGAGCACTTAACCTTAGAGTTGTTACTTTCGACGGCAGCAAACCACGAGCGAGTTCGGTCACAGCTGGAAAATATGGAAGGCAAAAAGGACGTGAATTTCGTCCGTGACAAGCAAGAAGACAAAGGAAAGGAGTCTGCCAAGCGAGCATGCTACAGATGTGGAAAAGTAGGACATTTTGGAAGAGACCCTGAGTGTCCCGCGAAAGGAAAAACTTGCCATAAGTGCGGAGGAGCTGACCATTTTAGTCCACAGTGTAAAACGAAAACAGCCAAACCTCACAAACCTAGGCGGGAAGAGAAGACAAAAGGAAGAAAAACAAAGAAGTCAGTCAGGTATGTGAGAAGTGAGAGAGATGAAGATGAATATGCATTTACTGTGAATTCTGCTACATCACCTGAGAAAATAGATGTGACTGTGGGTGGAGTTGTAGTGGCGATGTTGATTGATTCGGGTGCAAGCACCAATGTGATTGACAAAAATCTGTGGTTAAAGTTAAAGCAAGACAAGATTAAGTGTGTGTCGAGAAAGAGTGATAAGAAGCTTTATGCATATGGCAGTAAACAGCCGCTGAACGTTCTAGGAACATTCTCAGCAGAAGCGAGAGTAGAGGGAAAAGAGGCCGAAGCTGAATTTGTTGTTATTAATGGCGAAGGGGCGGCACTGCTTGGAAGAGAAACTGCCATAAAGCTTGGAGTGTTGAAATTAGGAACCCAGATCTGCACTGTGACATGTAGTGAGACAATCATGTCTGATTACAAGGAGATTTTTGAGGGCGTGGGAAAGTTGAAAGATTTCCAAGTTAAGTTGTATGTGAATCCAGATGTACCCCCAGTGGCGCAACCAGTCAGGCGCACCCCATTTAGTCTTCGAGACAAGGTTAAGGAGAAGATTGAAGAATTAATAGCCATGGATATAATTGAACCAGTAGAGGGCCCAACCCCGTGGGTTAGTCCAGTTGTAGTAGTCCCAAAGCAGAATGACGAAATACGCCTTTGTGTAGACATGCGCAGAGCTAACGAAGCCATTATCAGAGAGCGTTATCCCATACCTACAGTGGACGAAGTGCTCCAAAGCCTCAACCAGAGCACAATGTTCAGTAAACTGGATTTAAAATGGGGCTACCACCAGTTAGAACTCCATCCAGATTCCAGAAGCATCACAACGTTCACTACACATTGTGGTCTTTACCAATACAAGCGTCTCATGTTTGGGATAAGTTCAGCTCCAGAAGTATACCAGCACGTCATCCAACAATCACTACAAGGCTGTGAAGGTGTTGCCAACATCTCAGATGACATCATCGTTCATGGGAAGAACACTGAGGAACATGACAGAAGATTGCAGCGAGTTTTGGAAAGGCTGAAAGAGAAGAACCTCACACTGAATGCAGAGAAGTGTAAGTTCCATATGACCCAGATGGTCTTCATGGGACTGGTGCTAAGCAACAATGGTATTGGTCCTACTGAAGACAAGGTAAAGGCGATCATTGATGCAAGAGAACCGCAAAGCGCATCAGAAGTCAGAAGCTTTCTGGGACTGGCAAATTACAATGCCCGTTTCATTCCGGACTTCGCTACAACCGCGGAGCCATTGCGAAAGTTGACCAAAAAGGGTGTTCGTTTCGAATTTGGAGAAGAGCAGAAGAATGCATTCAATGAGCTTAAGAGGAGGCTATCAAATGCAGATAATCTTGGCTATTTCGATAAAGATGCCAAGACACTAATCATAGCAGATGCAAGCCCGGTGGGCCTCGGTGCGATCCTCATCCAAGAGCAGCAAGGAAGGAAAAGAGTCATTAGCTACGCAAGTAAGAGTTTAAGCGCGGTGGAAAGGCGTTATTCGCAAACGGAAAAAGAAGCCTTAGCTGTCGTATGGGCATGTGAACGATTCCATGTGTACTTGTACGGCATTGAATTCACACTGTATACTGATCACAAGCCGCTGGAAACAATCTACTCGAGCAGGTCCAAACCGTGTGCACGAATCGAAAGATGGATCCTGCGATTACAGCCATATAAATTCCAAGTCAAATACCTACCTGGCGAGCAGAATATTGCTGACCCATTGTCACGCTTGTTGCATGCGAATGAACAAGCAGAACCATCACCGGCGCACAAGGTATCGGATGAATTTGTCAGGTTCGTCGCAGCAACGGCCACTCCTCAAGCGATGACAACACGTGAAATTGAAGAAGCCTCATCAGAAGACAGAGAGTTTGTGGAACTACGCCAGTACATTAAAGATGGGAACTGGAAAGGTGACCAGCATAAGCAGTACGTACCAGTATGTAGCGAACTGTGTGTTATTGGCAAGCTGATCCTTCGTGGTACCAGGATTGTCATACCGAGCAAGCTGAGACCTCGAGTATTGAACCTTGCCCATGAAGGACACCCAGGAATTGTCAGTATGAAGCAGAGGTTGCGATCAAAAGTCTGGTGGCCTGGAATCGACAGGGAAGCCGAGAAGTTTTGCAAAACTTGTTATGGCTGTCAGCTTGTAAGCAGCCCAGCAAACCCAGAGCCAATCAAGTCAACACCATTACCAAGTGGCCCCTGGCAAGATTTGGCCATTGACCTGTTAGGCCCATTACCCTCAGGAGAATCTGTTTTAGTCATCGTTGATTACTTCAGTAGATACTACGAGATAGAAGTCATGCGTTCCACAACGTCAGAAAAAGTCATAGAGTGTTTGGAGAAAATCTTCACCACGCATGGACTACCTCAGTCACTCAGAAGTGACAACGGTCCACAATTCAGATCTGAAGTATTTGAACAGTATTTAGAGAATAACGGTATAGAACACAGGAAAACCACGCCACTATGGCCACAAGCGAATGGCGAAGTGGAAAGACAAAACAGGTCTCTCCTCAAGAGGATGAAAATAGCTCAAGCTGAGGGGAAAGAATGGAAGACAGAAGTGCGCAAGTACTTGGTAGCATATAGGTCAACCCCTCACACTACCACAGGCGTGAGCCCAGCGGAACTCTTGTTTGGCAGAAAGATGCGTACTAAATTACCCGAACTGAAAGAGGAGAGCACAGAGAGCGAGATGCGAGACAGAGATGGCAAAATGAAAGCCAAAACCAAATGGTATGCAGACAAGAAGAGGAATGCCCACGAGTCTTACCTAGCTCCAGGTGACCAAGTGTTAGTCAAACAAGAGCGTAAAAATAAATTATCAACATCATTTGCTCCTGAGCCTTACGATGTTATCACCAAGACTGGAAACAGTGTTGTTATTGAATCACCAGACGGCACTCAACTAATGCGAAACACAACCCATGTAAAGAAGTATGAGGAGACATCACAGAACCCGGGGGAAACAACTTCAACGCTTGATGTTACTGATCCTGTGGAACCGGAAGCAGAACGAGAAAAACTGAGCAGCCCGGTTGTGACGAGACCGATTAGAGCCAGAAAACCGCCGGAAAGATTTAAAGACTATGTTATGACTTGAGTGTCATTATCGAGGACTATGTTTTGACTTGAGTGCCATTATCAGAAACTTTTTCGTGAGTTAATGTCATCATTGACTGTTACTGTTCATAAGGGGAGGATGAATGATTTTGTGGCTAGCCGTTTTATGAGTTTCAATTGTACTAGGCTTTAAGCGACTCTCTGTTGTGTTGACATCTTAGGATCGTTGTGGCTTTAAATAAAAAAAGGAAGGGATGTAGTGTTTGTAAGGTACACTTCGTGTGCCATACATGACGTAGGTAAGCAGGTAAGGTAAGAGAGGATTGAATCATTAAAGCAGCATGGCAGATGTATAGATTAGATTCGTGTGTATCCATTTCCATCGACTTTAGAACGTGACAATCACGTTATCCTAATGGACCTCGTTGGAATATGAAAACTAAGGATTTTTCATTGAAGTTGTTCTTTCAGTGATCTTAAGTTCATATTAGTTACTGTATTAGGCAACGAAGCATATCTTCTCTTTCCGACTTACCTGAAGAGAAGGAGTTCGTAGTGCTCACAAACATAATTTGCGACGTTGGAGACTCTAATTTTAACGAGGGTAAGGAAAGCTATAGCGGACCGTTGTGTTGTTTGGGCGCCGATGTTACAGATGTTTGACTAATATTTGAGTGTATGATTAGCATAATTTCTACCATTACGTTTGTCACGCTTGTCACGCTTGTCACGCTTGTCACGCTTGTCACGCAGAGGAATGAAAACTAGAACCGAAACTATAAATGCCGCAATAAATGATAATGTAAATTTCAACCGTAAAATTATCTCAAAAAATCTGCTCCAGAAACACTTTGCAGTGGCTAAATCACATTACCAACTCAGTCGATACTTTATAAACAACTATTTACCGAAGTGGATGTGGCAAGTGGTGAACATTTACAAAGCTGCGATGCAGCGAGATGATATAACACAAAATGACGATTTTAACGCATTTATTTCTAGAACAATTACAACATTTTTGGGCACAAATCCTGCATGCGTCGCTCGGAGGTGAATAGCATATGATATTCGATATGATATAGCTAATCAGAGCGTGCCTTCAACGCTACCAGTGTTTTATTGTAAACCAAATTATCTTGTTATAACCCCCCCACCCTAGGTAATCAATAGCAAGGGATATTCGGAGTTGAAGTAGCTGATCAGAGCTCGCCATCAACGCTATCCAGTGTTTTAGTATATATCCTAAACCATCCTACCACACCCCCTCCCGCGCATCACCACAGTTTCTATAGAGGGTCTCAGTGGGGTTAACCGTCAACACTTGCACAAACACTTGCAAAATATTCCACCCACAAGGCCAATGCAAAAGCGAAATCTGAAATCAACCATGCAGAACAATTTTTTAATTTCACTTTGGTAGACATAATTATTGTAAAACCTCTATTGAGCGGTCACCTCGTGGAGATGGCTGGAAACCGCTAAATACAGGTTGACTGCTTAAAACAGGTTCCCAGAATAAACCGGTGCCGCTTCAAGACAGGTTCGACTGTACAGCCCAATTTTGCAAATCTGCTGTGGAATTTGAGACTGGGCTCACCACAGGTAGCCTAGTAAAAATTGTTGGCATACTGTGAGGTAAATCACTAATGAGATCTACGGGAATGCATAAATGTTTTGCAAGAGATTAAAATGTCTTTTTTTCTTTTTACATTTTTTTTTTTTTTGCAGAATGGCTGAACTTACACATGTCAGGGGTTACAGAAAGTACTTTGGAAATCGATTTGCCGATCTGTCACCAGCCACCACAACAGAGGATCAAATTAGGGATTTGTATAACGATTGGGCGAATAAGTATGATGAAGTGAGTTGATAATTCAATATCTATATTTATTACATCGCTTGCAGCACCCGTGGGCAAGATGAAGCGAATACTGTGTTCTGATTGGCTACCCGAGCAGGCAAGATGGGCCCATCTTGCCCGCTTAGGATTGCCCGCATTGATCCCGCGCATCAAAAAATAGAATTAGAACTACGTTCGTAATTCTTGGACAATTTCGGCAATGGAAACGCAAAAAGTGGCAAAAGTTAGTCAAAACAAAGTAAACAGAAACTACTCTCTTTAGTTTGTTGTGCTACAAACACAGTATGCTTTCTTTCCAGGCTCTTGAAGTAAACAAGTTATTCCTAATTCTTATTCAGTAAAGCGAAATCTTTTTGCGATGTAATAAATCCTTTATTAACTCAGCTTGCTCGGTCAAGATGGCTGGATATTAGCCTCGTTCTTTTTTCGCATTTTTATGGACCGAGACGAAGTCAAGGTCCATATTAATGCCTAAAAAGAACTCGGCCAATATCCAGCCATCTTGACCTCACGCTTGGTTAATAACCCATCTATATATCTGCACTTATTCTTTCATTATTTATCAATTCACCTCTAGTTATCAATTTATCAAACTGTTTGCTATTTATTCATCTATTTATTACAACCACTTTGAAATCACTGTTCAATGACAGATTGCAGATAACATCGAAATGTAGTGAGAACAAAGATGTGGCACACGAGCCGCAGGTGGTTGGGTCACCGATGTTCTTGGGTCAAACAAACCTAATTAAACTCAGATTTCCTGGATCGATCAAACATCTCACATCCAAATTTTTAGACCGCGCTTAATAAGTGATATGAGGTGTCCAAACCGGATATGCGAAGCGGCAAAGGGCTTGTCACAAACATAAGAGCAGGCATCCAAACACAACGTCTTTAATAATAGCGGAGAAAGTCGCTAGTCACTTGCACAACAAACGGCGTTGACCTTTCATTTTGAATTAGAACCTTACAACAAGCTGTAATAACCTGCAAAACATAATAAAGATTACCTTGCGAAGCAAAACTCGAAACAGAAACTATCTAACAATTGCAACTTACCATATTATGAAAGGAAGGCATAAGTGAGAGAAGTCACAATTTTAGCGTAAACTAGCTTCACCACGTGCAATTGAAAGGTGTACAGGATACTACAGTATTGTGGTCTTACGCAGTCTATTGAAAAATGTAGAATCGCAGAAGTAAGTAAGTAAGTGACCTTAATTAACCAGGGTAGCCCATTCAGTAACGAAGCTGGTATCCATAGGAGCCCTAGGGAATAAAGGTACGTACAATTAAGTTACAAATTAAGTACAATTTATAAATTTAAGATTAGAGTAACATTTAAGTAGTTTCCTTCTAAAGGCTAAACTTAACCAGTTAAGCACGCGGAGAGTGTCTTTTGGAGTTTTCCTTCAAAGAATAATAATTCGAGCCGCACGGTTTTGTAAGTGCTGAAGTTCTTCACAACATCCTTCTGAGATTTCACCCCTGGCCACAGCAGCATAGTCAAATAACTGCTGCACGAGTGAAGTATATACCTTTTTAAAGGCTTCCAGTGTGAGACACGATTGTATACGAGTCAGAAGTCCAAGCCGACTACTCACCTTGCTACCCACATACGACTCGACGTGATCTCTCCAAGAAAGTGATTCGTCCAATACAGCACCCAAATAGTTAAATTTGGCTACCCTTTCTAAGACCTTCCCGTGTAGCTGAATAAAAAAATTAGGCGATTTGGCAAGATTTTGCTGACTTCCAAAGAGCGTTGATTTTGTTTTACTCCGATTTAAGATAAGCTTGTTACTATCCATCTATCGCGCTACTCGATTTCAATCATCATGTACTACCTTATTTATCTCCAAAGTACAAGGACTTGTACAGTATAATACGGTGTCATCTGCATACACACTAATACGACAGTTTTTTAAGCACTGGGGCGGGTCATTTATGTGTAAAACGAAAAGAAGAGGCCCTTTAATTAAGCCCTGCGGAACACTACATTGGATGGCTTGGCTGGAGGACAAGTCCTTTCCAAGTGTTCCCTTTGTGTTCGTGCCGTAAGAGAGTTCCGGAACCAATCCAGGGTACTTCCTCTTACTCCCTAGTGTTCTAGCTTGTAGAGTAAACTTTCATGGTGTACTAAGTCAAAAGCTTTTTCACAGCGCCAGTAGCTATTTGTCTATCCATGTGATCCAAAATATGATCGATGAGATAAACCCCTGCAGTTTTCGTGGAGTGTTTCTTGCGGAAACCTGATTGGTGGATTGACAGTAAATCATGCACAGTTATAAAAGCCGTTAATTGAGCCTTAATAGCACGCTCCATGATCTTTGATATTATGGAAGGACCGAAATCGGCCGATAATTATATATTCTCATCGTTCCCTGCCCTGATTTAAAAGTAGGTGTCACTCTCGCATCTTTCCACTCAGATGGAATCACTCCGATTGAAATGGTAAGGTTAACCAAATACGTGATTGATCTAGCTATAACTGGCGCTGCATCTTTCAGAAGTCTCGCTGTAAGGCCATCAAGCCCCGTTGCTTCAGTCAGCTTGAGTTTAGTCAGTTCTTTTCACACAAAATTAGTTGATACACTGACCTCTGCGATACTAGTTCAGTGGTTCGAATCCCGTACAGGCCTGAAATTTTTTTCAGGTCTGATTTTCACTATTGCTCAAATAGTGCTTTACTGCGAAGGATCGTGCATATATACGTTTCATAACCGCAGTTCATACATATGTTTCATATGTTTGTTGTTGTTTGATTTATTATCTACCGGTTTATGTCGAATTAATTTGATGGCCTGCTCCCAGTTGGCTTGTTAGCTCAATTGGTAGAGCGCTGCACTAGTATCGCAGAGGTCAGTGGTGCGAATCCCGCACAGGCCTGAAATTTTTTTCAGGTCTGATTTTCACTATTGCTCAAATAGTGCTTTACTGCGAAGGATCGTGCACATATACGTTTCATAACCGCAGTTCATACATATGTTTCATATGTTTGTTGTTGACTGGAGAATATGATGCCATGATCTGCTTTAGCACGCTGTGTGCTGCGCATGTCAAGGCAACTGCTCTGATGGAAATGATACGCATGATCAAAATTGGTGCGATTCAAAATGAATTGTTTTCATTTCCTACCAGACACGGCCTCCAGTCAGCAGGCGAGTTGGACATAAGAGCTCTTGATTATAGGGCTGGAAGAAGTAGAAATAATTGGAAATGTGTTTCTCTTTGTATGGCCAAACAAAGCCCAGCAAGCTTAAAATAATTTTCATGAGGAGAACAAAATTATATCTCTTAAATGTAGCCCCTTCCTAAATTTGCTCCTTTTTATTTCATTTCATTTGATTGGAAGTAAACTTCCGTTACTGAGTGACCCAAACAACACTATTCTGTGCTGCAATACAATTCGTTCTATTCCCTACCAACAAGAGATTTGGCATGATTCAGTGTCACCCAAAATTGTGTGTATACATTGAATTCATATATTGAAATATATTCATTTTGTATTATAGGTGGTCTTGTAAGCTTCAACATTCGTTTGGGTGAGCTTGAACGGTATCAGCCAATGATTGAACAGTTAGAGAAAGAGGGAAAGTGGCTTAACGCTGCCAAGAAAACGATTCCCCAATACCAGAGAGATGACATGCCTAAAATCTCTTTATCTTGTCTACAAAATCCTGAAGCACTGATGAGACAACTGACTAGATAATCAAAGAGACGAACTCGACAACATTTGATAGCGATATTATCATTTTTTAATGTGAACCAAGAGATTTTAGTGAGTAAATTTTTAGAGATGGATTTCGGGATAAAAATAAGCGATAAAAAAGCACGACGTTTCGAACTCTCCGAGGTCATTTTCAAGAAAGTAAAAATTTCTAAATTAGCATAAAAATTTAGAAAAAGTTGAAATAGGTCGAATTGAATCGCACTGTTTGTTTAGTGTTGATTTGAGTTCTCTAATAAAAAACATTTCAAAAATAAGACAGTAAAATTTGTTCCAAGAGATTGTAAACTTAATAACCCCTTGTGTCCGCCTTGTCAGACTTAGCGGCTGGATTGAACTGAAATGTAACTCCGATGTAACGATCAGGGAAACAGTTTTGATCGATTGTTCTCCAAACCTGGCTGGATCAAAATTAAAAAACTCCTTCAAAATATTTTCAGAGTTCGTCTTGGTGGACCTAATACTGGTTAGAGGGATTCGAACGTTTTTCAAGACCCCAGGTTCTCATAGAAATTTTGAATAAAACAATATGAATTAAAAGAAACTTGGGAATACTTTTACCTCGTCGCTATCGCGTGATGGCAAATGAGGGACGCATCCAACCCCTCGCTACCCCACACGGGGTAAAACTGTCTCGTGACTCCTTGATTCGTACTCGATATAGGTAGCGTCGAGGCGAGAGAAAGAAAAGAAGAGAAAAGAAGCGTTTGGTGAGTATTTCATTGTAGTGAGAGGAATGAAAAGATCAAATATTATGTGTATTCGTAGATTAAAATATGCGTCTTCAATTAAATGAGATTTTTGGCCCAATACTGAACGACTGAACGGTCTGTGGCACGTTCACATCTTCGTCAAGGGCGACATCAACGGATCGATCTTTGTCACCGTTCGATCAACGACGAATTTTATTGCCAAATCTGTCTTTAAAGATTGTGAAAAAATATGTTATCCTTGTGGACGTCCTTGGGATATGAAAACTAAGGATTTCTCATTGACATTGTTCTTTCAGTGATCTTTGAGTTGATACTTATGACTATATTATGCAACGAAGCATATCTTCTCTTTCCAACTTTAATACTTGAACAGAAGGAGTTCGCAGGGCACACAAACATAGTTTGCAACGTTGGAGACTCCAATATTAACATGAGTAAGGGAAGCTTTAGCGGACCGTTGCGTTGTTTAGGCGCCGATGTTGCAGTCGTTTGACTAATATTTATGAGTGTATGATTAGCATAATTTCCACCATGTTTTGCGTCACACTCGTCATGTCACGCAGAGGAATAATCAAAGGCTCTGTGAGTCAACTCGTGAATTTGATAAGCCAATGTAATTTATGTGGTCAATAGAAATGGGTGTTTGATTTCCATACTAGGGTATGAATCGTTAGACTGGTAAATGAGCATTATGAGGAATGATGTCAAACTAAATTAGGCCTCATAGACAGAAAATATGGCCAGATTAGGATTTAGTGCAAGACAATCACTGTTCTAGATTTTACTGTAAAGGTTTGTGGAAGAAAGTTTAAAAGGGCGCTGTTTTGTTTATCATAAAACTATTGTTCCAATATTGAGCTCAGTATTTACTTGCGATGCAAGCATGTCTCGCACTTCTGAGATAATTATTAGCACGAGGATGAAAACAAGTACAAGAATGTTCGCACCACTCTAAAGTTTATGTTTTTGGAATTCTTATTGTAAGTCAGTGGATACTCAAAACAAGGATTTTTTCCTTATTTTGAGAGTCAATTCCTTGAAATGTAAGGATTAAGATTTCTGCTTTTAAGAATTTTATACTCTCCAATGAAAGTTCCTCAGTTTAAGAATACCACCATTAAAAATAAGATTTACATTCCTTGTTTTAAGAATTATGACTTTGAATTCTCATTTTAAAGGTATTTCCACTACTGAATAAATGTCTCAAATCCTTGCTTTTAGCAAGTATTCATTCTGTGTAGAGAGGTTCGTCTTCCAACTAGATTTATGATAAATGCTTGCCAAAATTTCAGAAATATCTGTGGAATTGTGCTTGTCAAACTCCCAAGGAAATATAACTATAAATATAATTTGAAAAACTTTTGTACATTAATTTTTCTTTCAACACACTCAATATCTGAAACAAGACCACAGTTTTGAGTATTCCTAGTTTACCCTAAATATAAAACATTAGGAATACCCTTGTTGCATGTAATTCACAAAAATTTTTAATTTCAAATGACAATCAAAGTGGTTGTCAAAATAAATCATAAATTTATAACTTCTAAAAGAATTAGCATGGAATGTAAACTGCTACCATTTGTAATTTTTACTTACAATCATGTGATTATCATACGAAAAATTACTGAACCAGAGTAAAGAATATCAAACTAAATATAAACCACTAGTTGACAGAATTATAGTCATACACCAGCTAGGATATTCATCCTTGTAAAGGGATTGTTGTTGTCACTGTCAACTTATTATTGTTTTAATCGTCAATATGATTCAAAAGAAAAGTTGCTGATCAATTTCTCGAAGAACATGTCCTAGGTGTAAAGCCTCTACGACGAACGTTTAGGTACAGACAAATCTGTAACAAGATTTTTGACAAAGAGAAAGAGTAATCTTCAGTATGATTCAAAGGAAAGGGTACTATACCTATTCATTGATGAATTTGTGTTTGTCAGGAAGCTGCTATATATTGTTTATTTTCATATTGGTAAATCTGCATGAAGATTTTTATTGAATAGTTAAAATTTCAGCATATTAAGTTAACATGTAGCTGTGCCATTTCTTGAAGAATTGGTGTTAGGTATAAAGCCATGTCACTTTGCTGTACATTTGATCTACATGAAATGAAGTGAGGTGTAACTTAAGTCTTGCTTCAAAATAAAACTTGCTGCTGTGCAGGTATCTTAAGTTCAAAATAACGTAAAACATTTTAAAGAAAGCACAATTTGGTTTTATTATGTAAGATTAGAAGTTGTTGTTGAGTTTATAGTATGGCCTGGCTAACCTGTGTTATATGCACAAAATGTTGATAGAAAAAACCACTTCCTGGAGTTAAGATCCTTGTCTCAAAGACATATGGCTGATGTATTATTTAACAATCTTTGAGGAGTAAGTGCTCTCTTTTGAGATCTTTACTTACTCATTTTGAAAAAAATAGGTCTTACTATGAGAAACTTCAGTCACCTTAAAGTAAGGACTCTGCTATCAGTTTTAGGCAGTATTTGTCACTCACTGTCAGTGCATATTCCTTGTTATGAGAACTGATAATTACACTCATTTTGAGTGATATCAATCCCAATCTTTAGAACTTCCTGTTCCTCACTGCAGGACGCATTTTTAAGAAAAAAATCCTTAATTCAAGGTAACTGGAAACATACAAACTTAACAGTGCACTAATAACATACGCATACGCAGTGCGAGGTACACCATTGAAGAAACAGCATATCGATTGATTGAACTTATGCTTGAGTTTTTTTCAATGCAGTTCCCACTTGTGAACCACTTTCCAACGTCGATACAGCTCCAGGAATACCAAACAAGCCTCAAACAAGTTACTTTACGAGCAGTTGGCCGTGAGCGATTCTTCAATATCGGACTGTCGGCGAGCAGCGACTCGAGTCGTTTGAGCCCGCGGTTGAAATTACCAAAAGATCAGCGTTTTAAATGTAAAATTTATAATTAGATAAAGTTTCACAAGTATTTTTTCAAGGAGCTTCGCTGGCCTTACGGTAAAAAGCAGGCGGTAGATGACGATCTCAGGGTAGCGACGTAGGTGGTTCAACTTCGCCGTCATCGATTAAATTTTGCGTTTTACTTAACTTCCTTTCTTTATTTTCTTTGTTTCTTTTTCGGACACAATAATCATTTTCCTGGATGTATACATTTAGAAATAGAAGTATTGACGCCATAAATGAAATATACGCTGCAATAGATAAAAGTGTATTCGGAGATTGAGCAAACTTTAATTAATTCACAAATGAAAAACATACGTTTTTACTCTTTCAAGATTATCATTGGCTTCTTTTTCACCCCAACACTATTCTTAGCAACAAAGGTCGCTATTACGTTTGTGTATTACTCGCCAAAAACTATCAAATGCTTTCAAAAGCCTAAAATAGAAAAAAGTTTACAGGAATCGACCAATCGAGCGTGCGAGCGCCAGTCATCGCATCATACCTACAACTCGCTCTTGCGCATGCGCACAATTCAAGAGTTAAAAACTAGAACCGAAACTATAAATGCCGCAATAAATGATAATGTAAACTTTCAACCGTAAAATTTTCTAGAAAAATCTGCTCCAGAAACACTTTGCAGTGGCCAAATCAGATTTTCAACTCAGTTGATACTTTAAAAACAACTATTCACTGAAGTGGATGTGGCAAGTGAAGAATATTTGCGAAGCTGTAATGCAGCGGGATGAATTAGCACAGAAAGCTGGTTTTAATTCATTCATCAATTACAATATTTTTGGGCACAAATCTTGCGTGCGTTTCTCGGAGGTGAATAGCATATGATATTTGGTGTTTGATTTGCTAATCAGGGCGCGCCTTTAGCGTTATCTAGTGTTTTATAGTAGATCAAATTATCTTGTTATACCAACCCTCCGACGTAGCCCCCAGTCTCTATAAACCAAGGGGGTAATTAACTGAATAGCAAGGGATATTCGGGGTTGGACTAGCCGATAAGAACGCGCCATCAACTATACTCAAGTAGTATCTATTGAACCGAATTATCTTGTTATCCCTCCAACGCATCACCACAGTTTCTGCAGAACCTTATCCCCTACTTCCAGCAGGCCCCAGTAATGTAGACAGCGAGGATTTCGTTGACTCCCACCGAGCAGTTGCTGAAAACCGTTTTCAACCATTTTGTCAGCTTGAAATATTTCGATGAAGGAGGTCGACTATCGCTTAATAGAGAGTATAGACTATGTACTTCTCACTATAATCTGGGTGATGTGGCTGTAATCCACTCCATACGAAGTCCAAAGCCAGTTTGGTCAGTATTAAGAGCCGCACCCTGGAAGATTGCTTTATTTAGTGATATGTCAAGGTGTATTCCAAGATACAGGGATTCTTATCAACCTTCAACTACCCCCACCCTTCTCGTACCAGCTTTTTGTCAGATTTCAGGGGCAATCAAGCATTAAAGAACGCAACATGATGTGCCCTTTCTAGGGTTACAAAACTTATGCTTCGATCACCAGTGGTTTACAATCTAGTGGGTCACTTACAAGTAGGAGGGTGTATGAAACTATTAAACAATCATTTAACCTACTGATCTAATAAATTAATGAGTGAATGAACAAACGAATGAACGAGTGAACGAGCGGAAGAATAAATGCTTGAACGAATGAATTAAAGTGTTCATTGATCATGTAAAACACGCTGGTTAATGTTATGTTTTATTTTTATATACCTTTTTTTTAAATTGTAGAATGGCTGCAAGGTCCTACGAAGCAGGTTTTAAAAGGTGTTACGGGGATCGACTAGCCAATCTTTCTCATGAAACGACAGAGAACGAAATTCAACAAATTTATGATAACTGGGCGGAGGAATACGAAAAGGTAGCACATCTCCTCTACCAGCATATGTATCAGTTCAAATATAATTAAATGTTTTTACATCGCAGGCTCCCTTTTCGTGCGATGACAGCGCTCATTCATAAAATCAATTCTATATTTAAGTTAATAGAAAATTGAGAAAAGAGGTAGAGGACACTGTATTAGCAGGCCAGCGGTGTATTAAAGAGGAAGCTTTTGTGATCCAAGACTCTTGGTACCTTCCTCTCCGTGAGTTTGCTCCAGTTATTTTCCCTCTACGTTCCAACACGAGAGAAGACTTTAACTTTATTTGGCTACCATGTTAACATAAAGCTGAGTGGTGTGTTGAAATTTCACTTTCAGGACGTTGTTATTGCGGCACGTGCAACTTACTACAAGCCAATGGCTGAGGGTTTGGATGAAGCCATTCGGCGATTTCTAGCTGGAAAAGGAAAAGATGAAGTAAAAATTATAGACGTGGCAGCGGGTACAGGACTGATTGGGGTCGAGCTCAATAAACTCGGTTACACCAATCTATGTGCTCTGGATATTTCACAGGAAATGTTAGATATAGCAAGGACAAAACATGTCTACACAAAATTTATATGTTCCCCTTTGAATGACAGGCCAAATCCAAAAATTGCATCAGGAGAATTCGATGCCTTGATTTGTGGGGGCTCAATGCTCGTCGGACACATCGATCCATCAGCGTTGATAGAGATGGTCAGGATGATAAAAGTCGGTAAGCTTACTTCCGCATTTGCCAAATAGTTATTACAAGGCCCTGTTTTTCTTTTCTGAAGAATAAACAAACAAACAGAGGAAGATAAACCAATAATTATGACAAATTAAAATGTTATCTCTCAGGTACTACGCGTGCTATATTAAAAATATATTGGTCAATTTCACGGGCCGTATTTTACTGTACGGCCTGTTAAATTCAAAAGTTTATTTGAAATGAAATCTCCGTCCTTACTCTATTTGAAGCTAGAAATATAATGAAGATCTTGCTAACCTGGTTTTTTTTTCTTTTTTTCGGTCCTTGCTGTAAGACACAGAATCTCGTGTTCTCTGCCGTTTTATAGGCCATAAATCCGAGGGGATCAAACTTGGTCCGTAACCTACGTAATATAATTGCGATGTAATTACATAATATAACTACATAATATAATTGCGATTCAAAATTGAGTTGGTTGTTTGGTGCGTCTAGCACTAGAACTCAAATTATGAGTAATTTCCGACAAATTATGGCTAAACAGTGTTCGTGATTTAACCATAGATGTTGGCCTCGGTTTTAAATTTGTTTCTCTAAATCTGAATTAAAACAGTTTGTGTCTACGATGCATATGGCATGTTTGCATCTTACATTGATCGGGATGTATGTGTGGGAGGTGCACCGCAGGAGCAAACAACATATAGCAAAGCAAAAAAACCCACAACAAAAACAGGCTTAGTGCCCAGTTTGTTTCGTTTGTTTTCCTACCTGTTCTCCCTCACTGATTACTTTT
Organism: Stylophora pistillata; assembly: GCF_964205215.1. NCBI lineage: Eukaryota > Metazoa > Cnidaria > Anthozoa > Scleractinia > Pocilloporidae > Stylophora > Stylophora pistillata. The sequence continues at coordinate 17,132,578 of NC_142530.1, forward strand.
CCAGTAAAAGGTCTAAATTAACTCTTTACACATTAGCATCAGTATGCATATTCTCCATGCGTTTCTCTATAGATTTCCTTCCACACTCAGGGAGAATTTCTCTGGCGTCTCGAGTTTGCGATCATCTCCTTTATTCTCATGTCGTTATTGTGTGATTCAGGGATGATATTGTTGGAAGAAATTAGATGCTTATTAGTCTTGGAGGTTTAAGGGCTAATAGCTATTGAATTTTAGATTTTTAATGTTTTGCTCATTTTTAGGTGGTCTTGTGTGTTTCAACATCCGAGATGGCCAACTGGAGGACTATCAAGGGAAGATATCGGAATTGGAGTCAATGGGATTGTGGAAATTTATCTCTAAAAGATCATTGCCGTTTTTTGAAACCGATGACATGCCTAAAGAAACTTTCCTGTTTATATATCAAGCCTTGTATTCAGTGAGATGATTCTGCAAACGGAAAGCGCAATGTACAAAATGATACCAGGGCGGAGGGCGGAGAGAGGTTAATGATACCGTTGTGGCTATGATTGGGACAAAGATGTCCTTACCGTGCTTTTTTTAATTGAGGACTGCCTGTTTGTAACCGATGATTTTAAACGTACCAGAAAGAAAGCCGACTTTGAACACCTGGGTATAGAATGCATTTGAACCTGTATTAAGCGATCTCACATAGGAAGAGGCGGGGTGACTTCCTAGCACAGGTTGACCACTTTTAAAGCCCTGTGGGGCCCCGGGTGAAGGAGCCCCAATGTTCGGCTACCATGGGCGAGGCAATACCTCTGTACTTAAGCTCCCTTTTCGTGCGACGTGCATGCGGTCGCCCAATCAATCATAATTTTTTTTTGTTCCAACTAGATTTTGAAAAATCTTGATCAAAATATTTTCTTTTATCGTTACATGGGACTCAACTCATTTCGGCCTTGCACCCTATCTCATCAAAATACAAAAATAACACGTTTCTAGTAATGTATTTAGGTATTTTTTATTGTACTTTTTTTTGCCTAGTATGGTACGGTGCATATAATGATATAATGATATTGTAATCAAATCTTGTTTAATTCGTTCATCATCTAGTTATTGGTCTTACTAATGCTTCAGGATTTTGTAGACAAAAAAGGACGAGGTTTTAGGCATGTCATCTTTCTGGAAATGGGGAATCGTTTCCTTGGCAACGTTAACCCACTTTCCTTCTTTCTCTAACTCTTCCATCATTGGCTGATACCGTTCAAGCTCACCAAATCGAATGTTGAAGCTTAGAAGACCATCTGTGATAAAAATCGATAAACATTTGAATTAATACATAGAAATAGGAACGGGAATAATTTGAGGTGTTATACTGAATCTTGCCAAAAACGACGCCTACGAGCACTGACCCCTGCATCCCTCAAGTAACTTTCATATCACTTATTTAGTACCATCTACCAGGTAATTGGGCGAAATAACAAACGAATGCAAATAACAAGCAGGTAGAGAAAAAAAATTCTAGAATTGACCTAATAGGGTTCTACTAGCTTTTGCGTGATGTAAATTAGCCTTCAGCATGAATCTTTTCATATTTCTTTACTAAAAGCGTCTCTTGTTAAATGATTGCTTCACTTTTATGATGCATTCATCCTTGAATGGCCACACGGTTGAGTTACGGGTCTTCCTACTCGATGGTTTACCCCTGCAGTTTAGCCTCTTGATGGTAGGGAATAGAACGAATTATATTGTGGAACAGAATAGTATTGGTTGGGTTACTCAGCAACGAAGGTTTGGTTTCAACCAGGCGGAAATGGGACCACATTTGAACTAAATCAAATTTGGGGTGGAAAACGTGTTTTTGTCGAGCGAGCGCTCAATATTTCCTTGTGTATTATTTAACCACCAACTTTGTTTTTTTTTGTGCAGAGAAGGCTGAAAAGAGTAGCTAATTAACAAATGGTAAACACCACAGCGTACACTATTGAGTTATGGATGCAAGCGGGAGGTTGCTTAGCACGAAAGAAGCGTAAGAGTCGTTCGAGGCGATAGCCGAGAGCGACTCTAGCTTCTTGAGTGCTTAGCAAACCTCCCACGTGCATCCATAACTCAATAGTGTACGCTGTGGTGTTTACCATTTGTTTTATAACATAACATTGATACATTGTAGCTAAAGAGTTCCCTTTTATTTAACAAATTTTACGCGACCAGAAAAAACAAGCGCGCGCGGAAAAATAGTCTTTGCATTTGCTCACGTCAGCAGCGTGCACCCATGGGCAAATGGGAGACGCTAAATTGACCAATCAGAGCGCGCGCTTTACTTTGGTTATGTTATAATGTGTAATTTCATCTACTTCTTCCGGCCTGATGATCAGGAGCTCCTAAAACCTACTACTAACTAAATGCCACGGTTGATGGGAAATGAAAAAATCAATTCTGAATCTCACCAATCTTGATCATGCGAACCATTTCCACCAGAGCAGTTGGTTTGACATGGGCAGCAGCCAGCGTGCCAATGCAGATCATGGCGTCGTACTCTCCAGTGTTAACTTCAGAATTCTGATCAGAGTTAAGAGGGGCGCAGATGAACTTTTGGTAAACGTTTTTCTTCCTTGCTTCATTCAACATTTCAGGCGAAATGTCCAGAGCACACAGGTGAGTGTAGCCAAGTTTGTGAAGCTCAGCTCCACACAAACCAGTGCCAGCTCCGCAATCAATAATTTTGACCTCATCCTTCGGTTTGTCCAAGTATTGTTTGATGGCAGCGTCCAAGCATTCAGCTTGTGGTCGATGACAGACTAAGAGTGCTTTTACCACAACGTCCTGAAAGATGTTTTGACAAACATTGCAAACCAAACTCAAATTAATGTCAGACAGAAGTGTTCCTTGCTAGATTTCGCAATCAAAAGTTATATTATCATCATGATCTAAAATATCTCATTGAACATTGTTGTCACAGCTATTACTTTCACTTCCTTTTCTTGCCATTCATCAGCCAAAGTAAGTTTTTGCTACATAAATCATGGAAACTGTGGTCGATTTCTCAATTGCTTACATGTTCGTTATGACCAGTTCCTTCCCCAGCTTTGACTACTTCACTACTTGAGCAAACAAAGTAATTTATTTTTTTAATGTACTCCATTCAATAAAATTAAGTTCCATTAAGCCCCCACTTTCAAAACGAGGTCGAGCGCCAAGCTTTCTTGTGAAAAAGAGTTTTATTTTTATGAAAACTAACTCCTCTCCATAACAAACACTTCCCACTTACCCATATTTTGACAAGGAGACTTAAGACTTCAGAGCCGAAAAATGGCCGATGGAAAAGGATCCAGTTCGCTTGAAATAAAGGATGGTGACAGAGAAATCGAGAGAAAAATTTACGCGAAAAACTGAATGGTGCCGTTCCCAAAACCCAGAGGCCAATTTTCAAGACGACTCTTCAAAAGACTCTATTAACTGCTTGTAATTGAGAAAAAAAATTAAAAAAACAAACAAACCGACAAAATTAATAATTTTAATCAGAGTCGTGTGTTAAAAAAAATCATCATTTGACTCGCAATTTCTTAAGCCGTTTGTTTATTTCAATGACGGTAAGCAATATATGAGAATGCAATAAATAAATATTTAAACAATGTGCAGAAAATTAATAACTAACTTAACAGTTTAATTAATGAATGATTAAATAGATAATTAAATAAAGGAATAATTTGACAGATAGAATGAGAGATTGATGTTACTTTTAGTACATATCTATTAAAAACACACAAAGCATATAATTATGTAAACAAAATGCCTGCAAAAATGCAGGGTAATAGAAAAGCAAAATAAGGGATAATTAATGAATAACAAGAATATGCAATCAAAAAATGTAAATAAATAATGGTAATTAAACTGGGTTGAGCACAATTTTGACTAAAATCATGTGCATAATTTGAGAATGGAATGCGCAATAAGAACTGATAAGTTTGATTTCACACCAAACTTACTTGGCACGAAGTTCAATTATCACTTTATTCCATCCATTTTGAAATTACAAATGCTAACACCTAAATACAGGATTTTATCTACATTAGAAAAATATATATCTCAGTGATTCAGTACTTATTGGTCGGTAAAAAAGGGGGGGGGGGACCGAAAGAAGGAAAAGAAAAAAGAATTACAACAAAAATTGCACAACTCGGCACACAATCGTTTCTCTGTCTTTTACTATCTTGCGATTTGATTGGTTTATTTGAACAGGCCTAGGCCTGACTGATCGTTTATTTTAATTGTTGCACTCTCATAGACCGGTAAGAGATGTATTTTAGAAATAAAATTATGCGATTTGTGAATAAAATGCACTGCTGAGAGCTAATAAGATTGCAAGGATCACCACTGTTTTCAAAATGGATGTAATAAATAGATAAGTAAAGTAACAAATAGTTTGTCAGACCAGATGCATAACTAGATGTATAATTGAGTAAGTAAATGGATTGATGCAGATCAATATAGATACTGAATTTTCAACCCACCTCATCATACTTATTCGCCCAATCGTTGTACACATCCCTGATTTGATCCTCTGTTGTTGTGGCCGGTGACAGGTCAGCAAATCGAGTTCCAAAGTACTTTCTGTAACCACTCACATGTGTATGTGTAGCCATTCTGAAAAAAAAGTTCAATTAAGGCTTAACACAACATATCATCAATAATTCTCCGCACTGTCTGCCATATAATTCTTAAGATGTTATTTCCGAAATTTAATGTTGGATCATCTACTAATCTCTCGTCACTTATCTGCTAGACCCTGCTAGATTTTGTACCGATATTGTAGAGAAAATCTCTATCTTTTTCACTAATGAGGGGTCAAGTGTTTACTGCTATCAAGAAAATACGAATAACCAAACCAAGCTTTCCCACATTACCTAGATGATTATCAATGGTCTAGTAGCGTTAGAAGTATTTTCAATGTAACAAAAAAATACATTAACGGTGTCACATGGGCGTGAATAACATTAAGTGCAGAGTAACGAGAGAGAACTGAAGTCTTTGTTCCACTCCACGAACTTCAGAAAACCTAATCTACCAGTGAGTTTTGACTATGCTATGACCCGCAAGAGGCTTGAAACTAAACCCTTAAACTGACTTCGCTTTGAAATGTTTCACACGCGACAGTTGTCTCTTTTATAACCTCAGTGTCCGTTGGATGTTAAGTATTCTTTCCCAAGTGTAAAATGAGGTAAATTTCTAAATAATTAGGTGTTGCGTCTCCTAAGGGTATTACAAGTTTTAATATGGAGGCTAGTGAATGAGTTGCCAATATTCGGATCCTTGTGTTTACACAAAGATTTCTGGCGTCGCCAGCGGGCAAAACAAGAGAGAAGAGGGTGTTTCGACGTCGACGAAAAAAACTATTTTGGAGAGAAATCATCGCTTTTTCGACGCCTTCTTAGTGGGGCAACAGACTATAGGTTTATCATCGGGTTTCTCCACAAATGTAGGTCACGTGCAATGGGGAATACCGCAGACACTCAATAATTAAGGCGCAACCTTTCCTGCACGATTTCGAAAATGGCGGATATGTCGAATTTGTGTCATCTTTCTGCGCTCAAACATACAGACCCACACACCGTTCGCGGTAGACCCTCTCTAAAAGATGGCGTGTGTAATGAGCGTATATTCCGAACCGATCGTTCCGTGAACTCAAAATAGCAAAAGAATCAAATGATTTAACGAAGGTCTCTCTGGAATCAAACCAGAAATCGAATGAGTCATCAGTGAACAGAAAATGTGGACAGAGACAGGAGAACATTTGCTGATAAATACAAGGTGCCTCGTGATCAAACTCTGGGAAACGACAACAAAGATGCCATGTTGGACTTTCATCAGTGAGGATAAACGTAATTGTTATATTTATGTTCCTCTATCGTGATTATTAAGCTTACATAATTTTGTTATGCTTTTGCTCAAACAGACTATATTATCTGTTGTTATTTTTCTGTTCGTTCCATTAGTTATGTCGCTTTTGTGCAAATAGTAAACTCGCGTATTTGTTATGCAGGAATGTTTGTTTGGTACCAAACAACGCGGTGTCAAATGAATGTGAATAATGTATAATTTGGACAAAGTAGCGCCATGTATACAACAAAAGTGTGACGAATCAGCGTTGTGTGCACAACAAAATGATGTTGCAAAAGAAATAAAGTATGCAAAATAATTCAGATCTCATCATGCGGTGTTTGTTAATCGTTGTGATATTAACAGTGTGATTCAATAATTGTGGAATATCAGTACAGTATGTCTACAGAAAGGGCTTTTGAATCACTCTTGTCACAAAATTGCTCTTCATTTATTCTGACAATAGAATGTAAATGGTCTCAGTATCTATTATACTGATAATGGAGGTTATGAGATATTTGATTCTCATGCAAGAGACGAATATGGTAGAAGCCATCCCTCAGGTACATGTGCACTTTTAGAAGTACCATCTGTTCAGGGCTTAGTACAGTATTTCCAGACTATACACTCCCTCAGTGACAATTATGAACTCAGAGGAGAGCATCTAAGTACATATGAAATAACTGCAATGAACAGTTTGAGAGAAGAACACAACTGCTCTTGAAAACAATGCTCTGCTGTAGGGCTTTATGCAATGTGTTACTAACTATTGTAGTTATTAGAATTCCAGAACCCTATGTTGCATAGCTGACCGAGGAAATAAATTGTATCGTAACATGGGTATCAACAGGCATCTACTAAGGGAAGATTTATGCACGTGTCTTAATATTTGTGGAGTTGAGATATCAGTCCAAATTAAAGGTCAAAGCTATGGGATGTTGTCCAGTGGTTTAAACTATAAAAAAAAAGTTGGAAAACGTAATTTTCAACAACTACAATGGAAATACAGGGTTTTTATAGTGGCTTGCAAGTTACTGTTATGTATTACTTGTATTTTTCAACAAACAGTCAGAGCAAAGTACATGTTCTCCTTATTGACCTATGAAGATACTTGTGAACTTGCAATACAACAAATGAAAATAAGTGGTAAACCATCATTAGAACAAGCTATTTCTAACATTAATATTGTCACAAAGAAACTTAAAGCAGGTATTGTTTGCTATGAAATACAATTTTTGTCTTGCTCATCTAACATGGACCTTCATCAAATCAGACACATGCAAAAGCACAGACGAATATAAGATAATTTGGAACCCACTCAAAAAATAAAAAGACTGCTACAGACAAATTTTAGAAACAAAAGCAAATCCAAAGTTAGACAACAGCACAAGAGTGAGACAATCCCAACTATTGATATCTGGAGAATTCAAGGAGAAAATCAGGAAAGGTCCTTATTAGGTGTATAATTAGTTACATATTAGGTATGTAATTGTACAATCAATTGAGTATAAATAATGATTATTGCTTAATGTATTACTTTTTTATTGCTCAATGTATTACTTTTTATATTCCTTTCTCCCTCTTTTGTAAATCTTAAATATAGTATACTAGCTTTTAATAAATATTTTCCTCGTGAAATCATGTGGTAGTGACCATCTCAAAAGCAATTGCTTCTATCATGGTCACTACACACTTCTTCCTTTCCTACAATATGTAAAACTCTGTTCTCTCTATTTTCTCCTTTTATTTTATCTCATTTGTAGTTAATGATATAAATAGTGCAAAATAAAGATGATGATGATGATGGTGATGATGAGGTATGCTATGCATACAATGTTTTCACGATGAAATTACCTCCTTGCATTCAGACCGTTATGATTACATTTTCATAATATATCTTTTTAACACGTGCATCAATTGGCATGTACTTATCACCCTTGGGAAGGGGGGACCCTTAAATAAAAGGGACTGGGGTGCTCATTGTACCTTTGAGGGCAACCTCGTTCCCAGGGCCTTTTCCCTTAGCTGGCCCCCAGCTAAGGGAAAAGGTCATGGGAACGAGGTTGCTTTTAAGGGCTAAAAAAGGTGGGTTTTGTACCTCTTAGGCTGTTCAGCCTCAAATGGTCCACAGTAGCAGCTTCTGTGATACCTTTTAGGGCATTGCCCCAAAAATTTGTGAGAGTGCGTAGTAGAATTGGTGTCTCTCAGGGGTGAAAAAAAATTTTTATGCCACGCCCACAAACCAGGACCTTAGTATCTCCTTAGTATTTCTTTTAAAACCACTTCGCACCACGATTGGTCAACACTCATAACAGAAAGTCTCCCTGTAGCCCGACTTACGATCTTGGATCGTCTTGTTTCAGAAATAGATTTAGACAATGCTGATACGAAGAAAGAGTAATTTTTTGTGTGACTTACTATGAAATATGTAATAGAGACTACCGATAACCCTCTCTCCTTGCGTAAGGTTTCATGGCGAAACTGAAATCGCGTGTAAATCGCCTCAAAATAAGAGGGTTGCATGACATTTCATAGCTGCAAAGGACAAGAGTTGTCCTAAAGGAAGAAACTGCACGCGACTGATTAATTTTCCTTTCCTTTTGTAGGCTTCTGCGAGTGTTGTTTGCCTGCGGTCTAATTTTAAGACTTAGCACATGCCAGAACGAAAATGTGTCATGTATGCTATCATCGCCCCAACATCTTCGTTTCTTACCTATACTGAATTCTGTCGAGATTTTCGCTTATTAAGACAAAACACCACTTTCGACCTGAACATATCAACATATCAAGCTTTCGACCTCAACATATCAACATATTAAGCGTACCTAATTTCGTTATTATAAACTCTTTGATCTACCTACGTACGGGTTTTATGTTTTATCAGCGCACTAGTTTTCGAAACGAAAAGAAATGAAAATCTGTAACTTGCGAGATGAAATCTGTCATTGATTTGCGAAGAAAAAAAATCTTTAAACTTGCGAAATAGAAATCTGTAAATTTGAGAGATAGAAATCTATTAACGAGTTGTGAAATGAATAGAAATCTGTACTTTGCGAAACGAGAATCTGCGAGGAAAACTTCACACGCAGACCAGAATGAAACTGTCAGTTCACTACAAGTGTGGGTTGCGTACGCAGCCTACAAAATCATAACAACAACAACTAGTGGAAGTGAGAATTGAAAAATTTGCGTGCGTGGTGTTCTATGTGAAATCTCCACTACGTTCGTGACTAATTCAATGTAAAGGAAGAGTTATGCATTAAAGAGAAAATGTAATTTGAAATATTAGCTGGCGCTGTAGCTGCACAGTATATTAGGTGTTGAATTCTCGACATGACACTTCCGAAATTACACTGGAAATGTCGCAGCATATTTCTAGATAAAATATCTCGTTTGCTTGGGAATGATGATGAAACTGACCCAAACTATTTGATTTTCTTGAATTTCAGGACTGTTTACGATATTTTGCAGATTTCAAATTGCAAATTACAGTTTCATTTTGTTTCGTTTCGCAAATCACAGTTAGTCTTTAGACGTCACCCGTGAATTTTCTCTTCCATTCGGTAAAGATCCCAAAATTTCACTGACCGAAACCTCTTACGCAAATACGTGAATTGTTGTAAAGTTTCGTGCATGAAACTGGATCAGGACCCCTCTTTGTTCCCCTCTTAATTAATAAAATTCTCTGGTTGGTGGTTCGTTTCGACCTTTATAACTTATGTTACACAAGAAAGGATTAAAACGACTTCTCTTTCGTTATGGCAGATAATTCAGAGCAAGGGCCAAAATTATTATGGGACAGGCGAATTTTTCAGAAATTTACGAAACAGCATGAGGCGTGCTCCGCCTCCTGAAATAGGTGTCTCGTGGTTTTATCTCTTTCGTTTCGTGAAAACCTTGAGGTTTCCCAAAATATTTGTACACAAGAAGAGAAATTTGAAGTTTTTCTAATGATAAACGTTATGCGTAAATTTCCAGTCTAAAAATCAGTGCGTGAAACAAAAAAACGGTCTTCGGCGGACGTTACTGAAATCTAACCACTTAGGCTTAAAATGCTACTGAGACGAAAAATTGATGTTCTTCAAAACAAATTTTTTATGCCGACAATTTAAGTTTAGATCCTAAACAAAAAGAAAAAATATAATATCAGACCTATCGCGGCAAGAAAAGTCCGAAAAAATTTAGATTAAAACTCACTAAATTTCGTCCGCTCAAACTACAACTGCTGAGCCAACGATAATTTTCAGCGTCATTCCCCATTGTGACATCATAGTATTCCTTTTTCAGTCGATGTTCTCTATTTTAAACGACAGTAATGGTTCTGTTTCTTCAGATGAGGGGTCTATGAATGATTTTTGTAGTGTCGAGGAGAAATTTGAGAAAAACATTTAAACATGGCTAGTGAAGAAATGAGGGAGCTAGAGCTTCAAAAGCGCCTTACTGGTGACGCAGAAGTTCATAATAGAAATTTTAGCACATATGTTCTTAGTTAAGGTTTTGTAGCAGGATAAAATATCTTCTTGAAAGGCTATATATATTGTTATAAGGTGTCTTCGAGCAGTACTCTTCCAGCCAGTTTACCCTTGTTCTTATTTTGCTGGAAGTTCAAATCTTTTCTCCTTGTCATGTAATGTCTTAAGGCCGTTATGCAACGCTTTTCCTAGCGAAACTGTGGTATACCATGGTTTCGAAGAAAATCAATAGCCTTTTTATTTCTATGAATTGGGTTTTACTACACATTATTATGGACTCGTGTTTGTGCAGCTTTTCATCTTCGGAAAAAAATCAGAATGCTAATAAACTTTTACAAAGGACCGTGACTTTTTGTGATTCTCAGGGAACATAAGTATTTTGTCCACACTGTTACTGTAACACCCAGAAACTCAACTCCAGAAATACATGTACTTATGTAATTTCCTTGCAATTCAAGACAACTAAACAGTAGCAGTAGGGAGTTTGCACACTCCTGAAGTTATTTTGTGTTGAACTATACACAACTGTCCTGTGAGCATCAAATCAAAGTGTTTGTAGCTTTCTTAGTTTAGCAATAATAAGAAATTAAGCAGTGTGGTCCTGTAGTTTACATCGTTGCATGGCTTGCTGCAAATCTGTAGTTCACCACCTTCTCGAACCTTAGATTTGCCAGGTGGTCTGCCTTCTACAAATTAATTGTATTTGAATGTGCTCCCTAAAATTTAGATCAGAGGAAGTAAATCTTAACAAAGGTTAAATTGATTTTACTATAAGGTAATCATGTTTCTAAACATTTGGTGAAGCAGGACAATCCTAATTTTACTATTGAGTGATTCTTTTGTTTATTTATTCAATTGAACACATGTTTATCCACTGCATTGTGGGGTTACCAGTAATGGATGGATGTAGTGAGAAAAATTTCAGAAGGAATACTGTCAAGGTCACCATTATGAACAAATCACAGTCTTTTCCTTCTTGTTTCCCAATGGAGTCCTTCGAATCCATGATGACAAGCACAAACATAACTGTTCATTCAGTCAGTACAAGTACCCCTGTTTACACAGGGATTATTGGAGCACTCATTGATATCATTAAAGCTTTTGTATGGCTTGCTCTTCTGACCCCTTGTCAAGCATTAGGTGTAAAGCACCTGGTGTACTATTTTTTAAGCTCATTGGCCCCTTTTTTAAATATCTTCTGTTGATATGGTTATCAATTACAGAATGTATCAAAATGATGAATTGAGAAAACAAAAAAGGAGTCTGATCACTTATGTTGCACATTTGTTTTTACAGGGAAACATTTGTGTAAGTTGGTATGCATCTGCTTGATCTATGCACTATGTAAAACTTCATTATAATTTAATGCTACCCTGGCCTGTCATGACATTTCTTTTACATCCTTGTACTTTGGGTAGCTGGCTACCCAAAGATGTGGCTGGCCCTGGTTTTCCACCTTTGTTTCCCTTCAAGCTGCCAGTGGTAGGATTGATAGCCCATATTTAGCACAACAGTTGAGAATAAGTAATTTACTACCAAATTGTTTCTAGAACCAAGAATTAGAAAACAGAATAAGTAAATAAATTTACATGTTCTAACTTTTCCTTTTTGAAATTATTAGTGTGGCTATGCAATGCATATCATGGAGGAACAAATTTGAATTGCCCCTAAAAATATAATTACTCCTGATAATCTTTTAGTTAATTAAAGTATTGTGCTTTTTAAGAAAATAGTACCTGGTGCTTTGCTGTTCATATACAGTGAAATTAACTACCTGTTCTTTGCCTTATATGAAATTTTATAAACATGCAGAGTATAGGTATGAGCTGGTCTACATCTTCGGGGAAAATTGATTATCCACAGAATGGTAGCCCGCCAGAAAGCCTGTCTTCTCAGCTGCAGAGGCCTTTTCCATGGCTTTTGTCAGGCCAGATCAAGTTGGGAAGGTAGGCAATTTTTCATACTCCTACAGCAATATAGAGCCATTGATATTCATGGATTGAAAGCAATTTTTACGGTAAAAGGAAAGGTAAGACTTTATTCCAACAGAAAAAATTTTTTTTGTGTACAAATCTTACAAGGAGGATTACGAGTCAGAGAATAACTAAATAGATAACAAAGAAAATCAAAACAAATGTAACTCAAGGAAAGTTCAGTCGTTGCATGTTCTAGAGGTCTAGAAACCGTGAGGTGAGAACGAACGGAACGATCACGATCCAACAACACTCGCCTTTTGGCGACTTCTTGGAGACATAGCCAGCTGAAAAGTGTTTTCCATATTCTAGGAATGGCACCCAGGGCAATCCTTTTTCATGCATAATCCACGTCGATACTCCCAATTCGGCTGGAGGTTTGAGCTATGTAGGCGTACGAATGCCATCCATTAGCTTTCGTAACTATTTCGTTTGGCCTGTGTAGCGGTATTTCAGCACTCATATTAAAGAATAACTGCTCAATCCTACATAACACAACCCTAGGGTGCCATTTCCCGCCTCGAAACGACGATTAGTCTCCTAGAACTATTCAAGTACAACAATCTCCGTCCATTTCTTAGTTAAGAGCCTGCGCAAAAGTTGAAGGGATAAGATGACGTCACGGACTAACGTGCGGTCATTTTGCAGTTCGAGTAATGGCGGACGTTGAATCGAGGAAAACAAGTCTAAAAAAAACAGACTTCCACTTCGAATTTTCATTCCAAATTTCGAGAAAGTGGTAAGTAGCCGATAAGGATTCTAAAAAGCGAAAAATCTGGCAAGCGCTAAATTTGATCTCAGTCGCACTTTAAACAAAAATTTCCGTGCCGCAAATGTCAAACTTCCGGAAATGAAAAAGGTTTCATGTTACTCGCTGTGTTATAATCTTGCAATACTCTGTGCGGTTAACCATGTGGTTTTTCGGCAAGTTTCACAATTTTCGGACTAATCTACTCGATCCCTGAGTTCAGTCTTATTCCAGTCATCTTTTTGGAAGACGAGGTCATTAGAGCATGAAAATTGAGCACAGTTTCAGGCAATTTTTTCCGTAAGTAAGTAAAAAAACTGCGAAACATACCTGTAGTGATACGCAGAGTTTTCTAAACCTTTGCTTTCCTCAGTGTGCGCTTGCTCCTCTCGTCACAGTTCCTTAACTGAGTTTACAATGTCCAAATGTCTCTAAAGGTCTTCTGTTAAAAGCCTGAGAGTAAGAAGGCGTGCTGTTATTTTACGGAGATGTGTCAACACTTTGCCAAATATCGAACATTGACGAGATGACTGCATGATGTAATTTCACGGAGATGCGGAATCAGGTTATGATAAGGGGCCGACCATTTAACTTTTGAGGGAGCTGGGCTTGGGTGATTTCTGGTCATCAAGAAATTTTTTTCTAGCAATCTGTTGGGCAGGATATTTTTTTCCGTTCTAAATGCTCTTTTATTTTCTGTTACATTTGGGCTGCATGCAATTTTTTTCTTCCAACAAGTGCTTCCAGGAAATTTTTTTTCAAAATCACCCACCCCCCTCCTCAAGAGTTAAATGGTCGGCCCCTAATAAATCGATGAGTAAATGCAAGTTAGACTTTGGCTCTCCGACTAATTTGTGTTGAAGTTCGGGGTACGGGGGTTCCTGCTTACGCTAAGAGTCAATGCTTCGTTTGCGTCAGGCACTACTGTAGACAATAAACGTTAGACGGAACAACGAAATAATGGAATGGTGGAAAAATCACCCAAATCCTTTAGGACGGAATGGTGGAAAATCACCCCGAATCCTAATTAAAGAGAATTGTGAAAAAGGCCGAAGTCGCACTAGAGCTTTTCTGTCAACAATCTGTCAACAAGTAGCATATAATAAATTCGACACCTAATGAATGAATTGAAGTTCATATATTTTGAACTGCGGTATTAGATACGTATGATGCACGATCCTCGCAGTAGAGAGCGCTATTTATGCAATAGCGGAAATCAGACCTGAAAAAAATCAGGCCTGTACGGGATTCGAACCACTGACCTCTGTGATACTAGCGCAGCGCTCTACCAATTGAGCTAATAAGCCAACTGGGAGCAGGCCGTTAAGTTGATTCGTAATAAACCCGTGATAATAAATCAGATACAATGTATATATGAAGTTCATATATTTTGAACTGCGGTATTAGATACGTATGATGCACGATCCTCGCAGTAGAGAGCGCTATTTATGTAATAGCGAAAATCATTATCACGGCTTTATTACGAATCAACTTAACGGCCTGCTCCCAGTTGGCTTGTTAGCTCAATTGGTAGAGGGCTGCACTAGTATCGCAGAGGTCAGTGGTTCGAATCTCGTACAGGCCTGATTTTTTTCAGGTCTGATTTACGCTATTGCATAAATAGCGCTATCTACTGCGAAGGATCGTGCATCATATGTAAAGTTATCTTTGTTAATCGGCCATTTTAAGAAACGCGCGTGGACTCACTGAAACTCTCTTCTTGCATCGTTCGTATCAACAATATCCGTCCATTATTGTTACATTTTAAAGTGATTTAACACCTACACTGCTTATTTGTTATGATCTATGAGAACGAACTGGCTTAAAACTGCACCTTTTCTTCTGCGATGATGAGTAGGTACGAATGGGTCCCTTAAAGAGCGATGCTCAACTGAATATATGTCACCAGTTTGTGCAGGAGTTCCCGTGCTCTTGCCGTTCCCGACAGACCTCCAAGAAGCTCGAGGAGAAAAGTGGCAGTTCAAAAACATTCGGATTTTGCTTAAAACAAAGTATCACTTGACTCAGGGGTTTCCTCGTGTTTTTCATCGCTTATTCCATCGTTTCAAAGAGCAAGAACTCGGTTAAAAAAACAGATTCTCAAGCGTCGCAAGTTGTTTATGTAATATGTCAACAAGTATGAAGACAGGCTCTACATAAATAAATACAACTGATAACACTTATTTAAGAGTTATTTCCAAGCGATTTATGGCTAGTTTTGTAATACGTCGAGACCATTACGCGACGACGATTTCACAATAGACGTTATGCAACGAGAGAAGTTTATCGGTATATTTTATAAAAATCTTTAAAAAATCGCCCAATCAAGTTTCACGAAAATAGTATAGCGGTCCTTCTTGAAACTAATTGGAAATACTTTGAACTGCGGGGGTGATGTTCGGTAAATAGTCAGATTAACATTTTAACATTTTGGCTATCGGTCAGTACAAAATGCAGACTGCAGACTGTAAAGCGGGTGCAAAATGCAGGATAGGTACAAAATTCCGACTGCAGACAAAGAACAAAATCCAGACTGAGAATTTAAACTGTCTTTACGTCTGATACGTGATAACATGCCATCTTACCGTACGACCTACCGGGTGTCACGCAATTGCTTCAGTTTAGTTTCCACTACTGTCTGTCGTGGGATGAGATCTCCACTAAAACGAGACAAAGTGGCCTGAAATCGCTCTCAGATAACGAAAATAACACGAATAACACTATCTGAAGGTTAGACTTAATTTACTTGATTATTAACGGAGTTACAGAGCGGAGTGTAAATTCTCATAAAATGCTTCATAGTATTTTTAGGAAGTTACTTAGTTATTTAATAATCAGTTGGTCAGTTTCTTATTACGATTTTAGTTACTGTATGAGTTTGAATTCCGAAGTTATTTAGGTTTAAACTGTAGCGATAAGTTTTTGAACTGTGACATTATTGCCTAAGCTCCTTAAGTGGACGTGCCAAGTTTATCTTCTGACCTTGGATTTGGACTGTTACAAAAAGTTCCCGTTTGGCCGGCTAACGCAATCAGAGGTTGATTCAGTTGATCGGAGGTTATATAAAGCACTTTGTTGTTCATTTCGAAAGTCTCGCAAAATTGTTCTAACAAATGTTTAATGTCCTAAGGTCAGCCAGCTGTCATCCCTCCGTACGTGTACGTATCAAAATTGAATAATATAAGCATGTTCGTTAGAGCTTACTTACAAAGAATGAAGTAATCTTGAATGTAAGTAGAATTGTGTACTGAAGAACCGAGTAATTAAGGAAAGAAGGAAAAGAGAGCTCGAGAGTCTTAGTACCTTTTGCCAAGCGTGGTGCGCTCGACAGTCAGTTTCCCCCGACAAGTGAGGCCCAACATATTTTGTGGAGGATTTAGTCGTAACAACATTATCCTCTCATGGAGAGCTTGTAATATAATCCTCCCGAAGAGAGCCTGGGCCCCATGTGGACGAAATGGCGGAGAATCACCCAAAATCCAAAAAGACAGAATGGCGGAAAATCACCCTAAATCCTGAAAGAGGGAGTAGTACACATATCACGCTCAATACAGTGGAACCTTGATTTAACGGACCTCTATATGACGAATTCGAAGTCCTCTGTATAATGAACTATACTTTTCAGCCTGGCTGAAGTTACGGTAAATGTATGCCACAGTACCTCGATATAACGAACCTCGATATAACGAAATCCTCGTTATAACGAACACAATCCAAAAGACCAAACGTTTACAGATACCCCAGGCTACCACGATATAATATGGCGTACGATCCTCGCCAAAATTAATTGTTTGAATTTTAAATTCATCATTTAAATTTCTACTTGAACTTTATAGCCGAATATAAAATTTTACCGTCCTCCTTTAGATTTCGCATCATTGGAAAACGTTTTTACACTCGTCTTTTATTTTTCAAACTCAACCTTTTTAGTTGACCTTACTCGTGTGGCGTACGATCCCCGCCAAACTTCATTCTCTGAATTTTAAATTCATCATTTAAATTTCTGCTTGAATTTTATAGCCGAACATAAAATTTTACACTCTTCCTTTAGATTTTTGACCTGGTTCACCGTGTATTTTCAACTCGCTTCATCAAATTACACTTGCCGAGTCATATTTCAAACTCGACCTGGAAAACTTTCAACACGACTTCTGAATGTTTTTTACGCTTCAGTGATCGTTGATCAAGACCATCTGTCGGGGGGTGGGTCGTGGATGGCTCTCAGCAAGTTTGCACTTGCTGTTGTACAAGACACTTTGGAACGTTTGGATTCTTATCAGGACGGTGATTACAGCGGAATTTTGCTGCGACTGGAGTATTTACATCGTATTCTTATAAATTGTGGGGATTTACCCGATTCTGTCGTGGTGGGCATAGGGTCCGCCATTACATGTTTATCGAGCGCACAGAGATCAAGCGTTCCCTGCACCCACAGGGCAAACCGTTTACTCACTGGCCGCCGAGGTCGCTCTCCCTTTGATATATCAGAGGATGAACTCGTATTCCTTGTAGAAAGTGGGTTTACAGTACCAAAAATAAGTGAGCTATTGGGAATTTCAAAAAGGACTGTGGAAAGAAGGAAGTCCAACTTTGGAGTGTTTCCTATTTATTTTGTAATTGGACCTTTTGCCTGCAAATTACAATAATTGCAAAGTCAAGAAAAAGTCACAAAAACTTTAGAAATGCAGAGCTTTCAAGGGCTTTTACGAAAGAACGGATTTTATTTACGGCTTTTAAGAATGAACATGTTTTTGCTAAGATTTCCACATGAAAACATGCAGTTTAACTGCAATTGTCCCTTAAATTTGCCTTTTCTCACCTTTGTAATCAGATCTTGCATGTGCAAAGAGCAATCATCTGTTGTCATTGTTTTAACTGCTTCCTGGAGGTCCCCTTTACATAGGTAATTATAAACTGCTGGGCTGAAAATGGGAAAGCCAGGGCCCCCTTGTAAAAAGCTGTGCACAACCATTACCCCCACCAGCTTCATAACCCCTGCAGCTACAACATCATTGCTGTAAATTGGTGTGCGGTCGTCTAGTCCCTGAAAAAACTGATTGGATAGAGCACAAAGCAACTGTGTGTAAAACTGTCTTACTACCCCTCCTGTGTCTGCTGCTGATTGTCCAGTATATACAATCCTAAGCCTCTTTGTTAGGTAAAACTCCTCAGCTTTGTAGTATACCATGGCATCTTCTAATAGATCTTCCTCATCAATCTTCAGTTTAGCTTTCTCTGCAGACATTTTTCTCTGGATACTTTTTAGCTCAGATGAAAGGCGTTTACCTTTCGATTGATCTTCAAAAATTCCATGTAGTAATTCATCATCATCATCATCATCATCATCATCATCATCATCATCATCATCATCATCAAAAGTAGCAGCAGCATTCATATCATAATCATTTGGATTGTCATGAAATAAACTCATAGAGTTTTGACCAAGAAGGGAATTCACCATCTTGCTATAACTCCCATTTTGGATTAGACAGGCCTCCAGTTCACTTGATGTCTTATCAGAGAACATCTCAGAAAGGTGCTGCAATTCCTTACTTCTGTTTGTAGACGTACAATCCGTAGTTGTAGATGAAGGAATCAGCAGTTTCTTGGCTTCAGGTAGGATTGAGGCTTGGTTATCATCGTCGTCACTATCAAACATGAACCAAAATATTATCAGCAAGCAGCGCTTTGAACAAAGGATCCTACAAATTATACAATGAACCAATATAAATAAAGCTTCTGTACGTGGGCTCTGAGTCTAAAAGCTAGATGTGGAATTTGATGGTAGATTAAAATTTTTACAATAGAGAGGAGAAGTCTTTATGTCATGTTGCCATGGTGGAAAAATGTTTGGATTACAACAAAACAAAAACATCACTCCAAAAGTGAATTCACCTTGTCACAAACTTCATCAATCTTATTCAATTTCATTTAATTTGTTTAGAAAAATATTGGTGTTGTGTTCATCTACTTCCTAAAGCAGGCATGATGTATTAAAAAGTTTCATATCGCAGTCGTACAGCAACAGCTAGGAAATGTACAAAAAAGCGTGATGCATGTGCAAAGTTGTTGTTTTGCTAAATAAATATAAACCTATTGCTTTTTTTTGCAGTTCTCATTGCCGCTGTCGTTGCTTAGCTCCCTGTTGTTGTCTTCCAGAAATTCTCCTTCCATGATAATGTGACGTCACCCTTCTTCTCTCTATCGTAAGTTGATTTTTTAACTTATCGCACAAGCACATTAAACTTGAGACCCTTCCTTGAAGTACATACCTTACAAGATCAACATTAGAAAGGGTAGCTTGGCGCTAAAAGATAATAATAAAAAAATGTTTTTACAAAACATTACATTGAAAAGATGAAATATAAATCAAAAACTTTTAGTGTCTTAGGGTTGAACTGGACACTGCCGACATGGCATGGTTCCAAAAAATATCCATACCCTTCATAAAGGGCAAGCAAAAATTCCAAGGGGAGCAGGGGTCAAAGGAGGTGCTTGTTAAATTATTTTTGGTAAAGGTGAGACGCTTATTCGAGTAGCAGCAATTAAACAATCATTTACGGCATAGTGCAACAATTTTTTTTACACAAATATTCTTTCCAGAAGGTATCCAACCATGTTGAACAATAAGTTTTCATACACGATGCGATTACTCCTCTATAATTCACATTCACCAATTATGACCTCTTTATAAAATGCACAAAGAACAAACTAAGTAGACTTGTCGATTCCACCGTTTGCTTGTCTTCATGGTTTTAGTGAACTTGTTTGGACAGCAACTTGAAAGCAGTCGTTGTCATTCGATTACAAGTCATGAAAGCTTATATACCGTTCTTTTGGTCATGGCTGGGTGCTCCTGGTCTTGATGCTCCCGAAACTTATCCATCTCAAC